>NC_141991.1:197034952-197084959 GCF_049901715.1 Pseudonaja textilis | reverse complement strand
AATCTCTGCAGGGATGATGTTCCAGAGGGAGGGAGCCACCATGGAAAAGGCCATTGTTCTGGGTCCCGCAAGATCTATCTCCTTAGGGCAGTGGTGGGATTCAAATAATTTAACAACCGGTTCTCTGCTTTAATGATTCCTTCCAACAACCAGTTCACCAAACTGCTCAGAAACTTAACAGCCGGTTCTCCCGATGTGGTGCGAACTGGCTGAATCCCATCCCTGCCTTAGGGGACAGGACCTGCAGCATTCCTTGCCTCCCCACTCTAGTGGGTTGGGTAATGTAACTGACAAGAGATGGTCCCTCAGATAACCTGGTCCCAAACCATTAAGGGCTTTAAAGACAACTAGCACCTTGAATTGCACCCAAAAGCAAACTGGCAACCAGTGTGGTTCCTGCAAGAGAGGTGATACATGTACACACCGAGGTCTGCACAAAACCATGCAGGCCGCTGAGTTTTGCACTAACTAGATCTTCCATTTCAGGCGCAGCCCCATGTAGAGCACGTTGCAATAGTTAAGACTGGAGGTAACTAAAGCATGAGTGACTGAATAGGAATTGTTGGTCCAGGAAAGGGCTTAACTAGTGTACAAGCCGCAGTTGTGCAAAGGCCCTCCTGGCCACCTGCTCTTCAAGCAGGAGTCATGAGTCCAGGAAAACCCCCAAGATTATGCACAGGGTCTGTCTGGGGCCGTGCCACCCCATGGTCTATACCAGTTTTAGAATGGGGTGTGTTAAACCTGCCAGATAGTCTGTGCATCAGATTCTAGTTTGCACAAAACAACATGAGCATTCTTTGAGTTTTACTGGTTGCGCTTGTGGCTTGCTGGTCAAAATGTCCAAGGCTGATTGGTACTATCTTTATCATTAGCATATAATACTACATCTAGCAAAGGTATGACTAAGGATGATAATACTGGCATGGCAAACTCTCAGGCATATATTTCATCAGGAACTCATATGTTCAACCAAAACTCCAGTGATGTTAATAAACGTAATGGATTCCCTGGAATGGTAGGGTTTAAATATTCATATGATACAATCTACATTTTATCTGGCTCCTGGGAACTCTATTACCAGTGTAACAATCTTACTTTAATCTGATACACACACCATGCATGACACTTGGCTTTTGCAGAGTAAAACCCAGCCTGAAAACCAATTCCCCCATTTTTTGGTTCAAACATCTGTTTTGTTACCTGACACATACAGGTAATTCTAGGCTTGTGTCCATTTGTTTAATGATCATTCAAAGTTATGGTGACCCTGAAAAAATAGATGTCCTCCAGGTTTGTTTCCTCATAACATCCCCACAATCATAGAAATCCCAGTTCTTGGGTACATGCAATTACTCACAATGAACTGCAGTTATATGTTCACCGTTTGTAACCTTCCCTGCTGGCTTCACAAGCCAAGTCAATGGGGAAGCTGGCAGAGAAGGTCACAAGTTGATCCTGCTTTTGTCCCATCTGCAGCACTCATTCCTGTTTGCACGTGACTTGCACCAGCCCATGCTAATCTTCCCCAGCTCACACATAGCCTACACCAACCCTTCCCTTGTTTCTCCTGTGGCACCCCCAAACTCTTTATCTGAGACCCCGCCCCCCCACCTCTCCCCCTGCATCTTGGAATTATGACAGCAAACAGGAATACTATTTGTCATAACAACTCTATTGATATAAACTAGATTTAATAAATAAGGTTTAGTTGTAGTTCCTCTTAATAGCCAAGTGGACTATAATTATGGAAAGTAATTAAATTAATTAAAAAGTTAATTGTTCTTTAGGTTATTTATTTACTTTTTTCCCATTTTTCCTTCTATTTGCCAGTTTCCAGATGGCAGATGTACTGTTCAATACCAAGCATTGTAGTGACACAAGAAAATAGACTTTAATTCTCCCCATTTCTGCTGCTACAAGGAAACATGTTTAGGAAGATTATTATGTAAGATGAAAGAGAAGTTTTCCATTAGTAACTTTCTGAACAACTGTTATTAATACTACACCATTCACAATTAGAATTCGATTTCCTTTCCAGTTATGATAATTCTCTTTTTAGCTATCCCACCTCAAATTGTACATGAAATATGAGGAATGTTTTTTAATGTAATATTACTCTTTGCAGGAATGATTTTAAGGAAACAATAGGGTACACATCATTCTTTCAAAAAGATCAAAATGAAAAAAGTGGCAAAGGCTTTTTAACTTCTTCATTGGTTTAAATTAAATACACTTAATTGTTTGAAACAATATGGGTTCATAATTTTTGCATATTATACTTGGATTATGTACAATAAAATATATACATTTAATACAATACAGTACTTACAACAGAATTACTGTATTTTCAGCAAATCTCACAATGCATTTCAATTTGTGGGCTTTTCATTTTATATGTTCTCTATTATCTAGCAGGCTCTTGCAACAGATGCAGAAGTCTTCAGTGAAAAAGAACTGGAAATAAAAATATTGCAAGATCAGATACAAAAGCTGATACAAGAAAATCGTGAATATCTGGAATCACTAAAGGAGGCACAGGATACAAATAGGTTACAGGTAATTTAGGTTTTCTGCAAGTTATTTAGGAAATATATATATATATAATTATATCTTATAGATAATAGCTTAATAATAATAATTACAAGAAAGTAATAAAAGAATATTAGAACCATAAATAGTTTGAGAACATTATAATTACGGTTATCAAGATTTATTCCTATGTAAGTTGAATCCAAATTTGGCTTTTAAATTCTGCAATTCTGTAGTTTAATAAATGCAATTTTGTTTCATTTCAAGAATGAAAAAATGGTAGAGCAACGACTTATAATTAACCAGCTAAATGACAAATTGGAGAAAATGGCAAAGACACCTGCCTCTAATGGTGCTTCTGGAGATGGACCAGCTGCGGTAATATCAGCTAAAAGACCCTATAGTGTTCCATTAACTAAAAGTTTGATGCAGATGAATAACATACCATTAAGATTGGATTCTCGAAAGGTATATATGAAAAAAAAATCTTTTTATTTATGTTTATTAATTGCAAATTATTAATCATAGTTGAAGGGAACTGTGGTAACATGAACTTCTGTAAATATAATGCATTGATTTCCTCCATTTCTTCTATTTATATCTGGTGATTTTGATATTCCCATATTTGTTCCATATTTATGGTATTCAGCTTTGTTCGGGTATTTTCCCATGTCATTATAGTTCTTTTAAAGTTGCAGCGACGTTTCGGCAGAATCTCATCTGCCATCATCAGGCTTGTGTATTGAGTTTGGCTAGCACCAAATTTAAAACAGAAACAGCTGCAAAGCCTGACACACAGACAAACCCAATACATATATATTCTATAGAAATAATTCTTGTTGTTATTGGCAAGAAGAAAGGTGCTGCAGCCTATGGCTACTCACTTGGAGATGCTTCAGGGCTCAGTATTTTCACCCCCTCTGTTTAACATCTCTATAAGTTACTGAGCAAGGTCATTTGTCAGTTGTTGATGGTTTCCAATTGTAATTTCAATCCTGGGTGCCCAAGTGACGTTGCCAGTGACTGAGGTCACAGCAAGACTGAGGGACTGTGGGTATTTAGGGCCCCAAATCCTAGAAATTTTCCATGTTTAATCCTGGATGGTCCAGAATCAGTGAGGTGGGTAGTAACGGACATTTTTGGCATTCTTATATAACAATAATGCTCCATGAGGTCAACAGGTTGCCATTTGGCTTCCAGGTGAAATTCAAGAGGCTGGTTTCCACCTATGCCTTTCATGGCATAGGACCTGGCTATCTGACTATGATAGAATCTGTCTATCCTATACAGTTGGACTGCGAACATCTTCCAGGTTCCAGTGATCAAATAGTTTCATCAAACAGGCCTTTGGACTTTTTACCTTTTCTGTTATCCCTGCTCTATGTAAAAGCATATCACTCGGAATTTCATATCCTGCCCCCACTTCATTTAAAAACTCTCAGGAAACACTGCTTTCCCCCAGTCCTGGATTAGATGGTTGGTAATTGTCTTATGGATTTTTACTTAGTTAGTCTGAAAGTTTTCTCTTCTGGATGTACGTTGCTTTTTGTTTTATAGTTCTTACTAATTTTAATCTTATACACAGTCTTTATGGAGATGGACACATTTCTGATTTGACAAATAAATAAAAATAGCAACTAATATAGTTCTGATTATAAGGACAAACAAAGATGTAAACAGAATAACTCATCCCAATCTGCTCCCCCAAAATGGGGATTTGATTCATATAAAGTTACATTATCCAGTGAGTAATTTTTAAACAGAACCTGGAATAAAAAATATGTAATTTTTTAAAACTTATTTAAAAGGTGCACACAAGCCCTCCGATGTATTCCTTAAGTAAAGTTATAGCTGGATTTCAGACCCGTAATCAGATCATGATGGAACACATAGAAGAACAAGATGAAGTCCTGCATTATTGCTTTTCTGATCACAGTGATGATGATGATGATGAAAACAGTGCCAAGGCTGGAAGGAAATTCAGATTTAGGTATGTTTTTGATCACATATGACCAATGTGATAATTAGAGCTTGTGGTATTTAATGTGTATATCTATTAGCTCATGCTATGAAAATATATTTAAATTTGAAAGAATAATTTTATAGAATACAGTAAGAAGCAGAACCGTCAACAATGTTTTCTGTAACTTCTGGTGGGGAACCCTCAAAGGGCCCTCTTCTGCTGATCAAATAAAAGGAGGTTAGTAGAGATGGTCCCTCAGTTTGTCAAGTTCGAAGCTGGTTACAGTTTTAAAGATAAACACTAGCACTTTAAATTTTGCTTAGTAGGCAACTAGCAACCCCAGCAGATCCTTCAGTACAGGATCTTTATGATTTCTGTCCCCTCTATCATTTAGTAGCCTAGATATGACATTATTACCCCAATAATTGCAATTTTTGGATATTTACAAAGGTAAGCCCCCCAAACTACCATGTTTCTCCAACCATGCGCCCCTCCCAATAGGAAGACCCAGCATGTTTTCTAGGCATAAAATGAAATTAAGGCCCCCGCCCCCGCCCCCAAATTTGGGCCTAGTTTAAAACATGCAAAATTGCGGGGGGAAGGCAGGGGGGTAACTTGCTATTAGTGCTCCGCGGGCAGCTACGCCTCACCATCAGCCGCTCCTAACAGCCAATCATGGTGGAGCACGGAGGGCTCCCTTACCCCTCCCTTACCTGGGTCAGCAGGCGGGCGGCATCCGCATGGATGTCTGGCAGCATTTCAGCTGCTTTTCAGACCTCCATAGCTTCCATGGTTCCCACCGGTGCTGGCGCCTCTCTTGCCAGCACCGTCTCCAACAACAGCATCTGAGTCGCTCCGGCTTTTCCCCCGTCCCCATAACAACAGGAAAAAAAACATTTTGAGGTACCTGGGAGCGCTGCATGTTGTGTTTTGGCTTAATCCCGAGCGGCTGGGTGGGCATGAGAAGAGCCGAGCGAGCGTCTCTGCTGCTGCTACCTTTGGTGCTCCAACCTCGGGCTCTGCAAGTTTGCAAAAGTCCCAGTGCGCAGCCCATTCCTGCATTCCAAGCGCCCAGGCTGAGCTGCAGCTGTCCCTCTCTCGCCAGCACCATCTCCAACAACAGCAGCAGCAGCGGCGGGAACCATGGAAGCGTTTCAGCTGCTTCTCAGATGGGGGAGCCACCTCCGTAACTTCCACGGTTCCCACTGCTGCTGCCGCTGTTATTGGAGACGGCGCTGGCAAGAGAGGGACAGCTGCAGCTCAGCCTGGGCGCTTGGAATGCAGGAACGGGCTGCGCACCGGGACTTTTGCAAACTTGCAGGGCCTGAGGCTTGAGCACCAAGGGTAGAAGCAGCAGAGACGCTCACTCGGCTCTTCTCATGCCCACCCAGCCGCTCGGGATTAAACCAAAACGCAGCGCGCGGCGCTCCCAGGTACCTCAAAATGTTTTTTTTCCTGTTGTTACGGGGACGGGGGAAAAACGGGAGCGACTCAGATGCTGTTGTTGGAGATGGTGCTGGTGCGCGGGGGGGGGGGGAGAGAAATTAATTCACCCCGAAAAGACGTCCTAGCCATTTTTCAGGGCTCAAAAAAAAAAAAAAAAAGGCCTGGCCTTATTTTGTGAGAAACACGGTACATTGCAGATTAGTTCCAGAATAGCTAAGTTGTATTTCTATAAAATGCAATATAAAACCGTGTCTTTGAATTCATCAATAAACAAGTTAACAAATGTGCCAAAAGAAAATAGTTATCACATTTTTATACTTGTAGCACTGTTTTGTTCATAAAACATTCTTTCACTATAAAAATACTTACAATGACAGGTAGTCCTCAACTTACGACCATGAACCCATACTGCTCACTTTCTGTTGCTAAGCAAGACAGTTAAGCGAGTTTTGCCCCATTTTACAAATTTTCTCATGACAGTTGTTAAATGAATAAATTAGTAACATGGTTGTTAAGCGAATCTGGCTTCCCCATTGACTTTGTCAGTTGCCAAGCATCTGAATTTTGATCTCACGATTATGGGGAAGTTACAATGATTGTAAGTGTGGAAAATAGTCATAAGTAACTTTTTTTTAGTGCCATTGTAACTTCGAAGGGTCACTAAATAAATGGTTGCAAGTCAAGGACTACCTGTAATACATTTGTCATCTCAAACTGTATTTGTATATATATATATTTTTTAAAAAAATGCTTGTTTTAATTTTTACTTAGACGTTCCTTGAACCGTACATGGACACGGAAGCAGGCTTCTTCTAGCTATATAACCGAAGGAAAAGATGTACAACAAAATGCCAGTTCAGAAATCGGAAATCTTTCATCAACAGAGGCTGTTACAGATAAAGAAGGTAAATTGATATACCATTATTACTGTGTCTTACGTAGTCCAAAGAATAAAATGGGAATGGGATTCTGGAAATATGGATTTGTATTCAAAGTAATGCATAATTAATTAATGAGGATGACATTTGTACAATAATACTTATATTAAATTTCATAGAATATACATATTTGCTCTTTTAATGTTTTAAATATTTATTAACTGAAATGCCTTTCAATGAAAATATTTTAAGCAAACAAGCTCTTTAAAAAACTAAGTGCATTCAAATATGTAATGAATAAGATAACATGTCAGTAAAACTTTAAAAAAATATTAAAATATATTTTATTACACAGAGACTTAAACATGTAGCATTTTAAGTTGTGATCAATACATATGGAAAATCATTATGAATGCCAGCAAATGAGAATTAACATATTACAGGTGACATTTTGATATTATACACATCTCCGTATTACTGCATGCTATTTTTGAACACTGTATTCACAAGTTTTAGTAAGTTTATCTGCATTGGCCAATGTACACACAATTAGTTTTCAAACTACACCTGTATATGAAATCCCCATTCATGCTGTATATGAAATCCCCATTCATATATTTGGTACATATACAGATGGTCCTTGACTTAAAACCACAATTGAGTCTAAAATTTCTGTTGTTAAGTGAGTGAGTTGTTAAGCGAATTTTGCCCCATTTAGGACCTTTCTTGCCACAATTGTTCAGTGAATCACTGCAATAGTTAAGTTAGTAACACAGTTGTTAAGCGGCTTCGTCATTGACTTGGCTTATGAGAAGGTTGCAGAAGGATGTGACCCCCCTCGGACATTGCAACCATCATAAATAGGAGTCAATTGCCAAACATCTAAATTATGATCCTGTGACCATGGGGATATTGGAACAATCATAAGTGTGAAAAATTGTTATAAGTCACTTTTTTCATTGCCATTATAACTTCAAATGGTCACTAAACAAACTGTTGTAAGTCGAGGACTCCCTGTAGTTACGTTCATATATAATCACTTCTTTTCATAAGCTTTCTGTACTTAACAATATTTACTTAAAATAAAACCTTTAAAAAAATTCTCTTCTACAGAAATACATTTCATTTTATAATACACACAGCCTAGTTTTGTTCTGTTAGTCCCAAAACTGCGTGTATCTAACATTTTAGGCCTCTCTGAGAATATATTGTGTATTCTTAAAACAGTATACTTTCTTTAAAGGTGTGGATATTGAACTTATCAAGAAAAGTCAGATAATAAATGTGCAAAAGTTAAAGAATTCAGAGCTAAAACTTATTGCTGCTAAGCAAAAAATGAACGAACTTACCCTTAATATCAGAATGAAAGAAGAACTCATTAAAGAATTGGTGAAAACAGGTAAATGTATTTTGTGACTTACAGTTTGAATATCAATATATAAAAGAAAAAACAAATTTTATAATGATTGCTCCACAGTAGAAAAACATTTTTTAAAGTCAGCCTAAAGTCAATGTACAGCATTTGTTAAGATTTAGTTTGTGAATTTTTATCTAAAAAGTTACATTAAATGATGCTGAGCCATTTATTTTAATTTTGTTGCCTATTCTACCTCCTGGGTTTTTAAAGAACAAAATATATTTACGAGGAGCCATCTTTAGTATCACTTGAACATGTTTTTGAATTCTTTTTTGTAATATGTTAAATGGTTTTAAAAAATGATAACAATAGCGGCTACAATGCCAAAAGTGACAAATGAGATATCCATTTTTAAAAATTATTATTTTTAAGGTAATGATGCTCGATCTGTAAGCCAGCAATATTCTTTGAAAATAACACAGCTGGAGCATGAAGCAGAGCAGGCTAAAACTGATTTAGCAGAAACACAAAAGCAATTGCAAGAACTGGAAAACAAGGAACTAAGGGACATTGCTGAAAAAGCCAGATTACAGAAAGAATTCAGAAAAAAGATGGATACAGCAAAACTGAAAGTTCAGGTATTTGTACTCGAGAAATTCATAAAAACCTGTGCATAATCTGTAAAAAGTACAAAATATCTCACCTAGTCTCTCAACTAGAGAATAGATACCTGATATTATAATTCATGAATCTTGCTAGGTTGGTGTGATATAGTAGAATAGATGTAATAGCCATGGCAACAAAGGGATTTAGAACATGAACTGGAGATCAGAAAACTACTTAATGGGAGGTGACTACAATGCTTTGTTCATTATCTGGCTCTCACCCAAATACAGTATGGATCTTTTCTCCAGAAATGTGGGTTTTTTTGCTCATTTGCCCTATGCTTTAATTCTTGTCCAAATAATTCTGTATATCATATGTAACCTATGTCAGGGTTCCAGCAATTGCCCTAATTAAATTATGAGTTGACAACATGGATATTAAGAAATATAAGCTATAAAAATTACTTAATTATGGAGCATTTCCAATAATAGATTTTGTTTTCAGAAAGTAATGTTCTCCACCTGTAAAAATCCTTGATATCTTAATGATGGACTCAATATTGTGCCAAGTACCAAGACATTAATATGATTTTTGTTTTATTTATATTTTGTGTCTTTCTCTTTATAAAAAAATAGATATAGTTCACTTTTGTGTTGAAAATGCCCAAAGCTAGTCATATATGCAATGAACTATAATTAAACAAGCAGCAAGTTCGTAAAATAGTCCAATTATAAAGCTAACCAAACAAAATAGTATTATATCAAGTAAGATAAGAGTAACTGATGAAATAAAATGTACTATGTGACTTTAGGTCATACAGAAAAAACAACAGGAAACTAAGAATCTAGCATCATTATCTACTCAGAATGAGAAACGTATATCAGAACTAGAACAGAATATTAATCACATGAAAAATCAACAAGCCCAATTACAGAAAAAATTGCGGGAAGAGAATGAAATAAAGAAAATACTGGAAACAGGAATTCAGCATGGTCAATTGAAAATCAAGGTAAAAGATTTTATTTCATATGTAAATTATTACTGTGTTTAATGATAGTCTCATTCCACTTGATTATAATACACAACTTTCACTTTTTCAGTGAATATTACATGTAGTTAATGTATAATTATATGTGTAGACAGTTCCACAAAACTATACATTAACTGCATGTCATTATTTACCAAAGAGGGGTTTCAGAAATTGTATATTACAGTCAAGTTCCCAAAAGGTTCCTAATTCAAATCATATTTCAATTTTGAATATACTTGAGACACCATGTATTTTATTTCAATTCCAGGCTTTCAGCAGTATTGTAAGTTGATATCAACTGTTGAGACTTGTAAAGATTACTTCTCTCTCTCTCTCTTTTTCTCCCTCCCTCCCTCCCTCCCTCCTCTGTGTGTGTGTGTGTGTGTGTGTGTGTGTGTATGTGTGCGCACACGCATGTGTACATTTGAGTCAGTTGTGTCTCCTGGTGACTAGATGGGCAAATCCCTTCAGTATTCTTGGCAATATTTTTTATAAGTGGTTTTCCATTAGACTGCCCCACCGAGCTGGGTTTGTATCTACAGCTCATGATTTCCTGGTTTTTAGCCTGGTGTCTTTAACTATTACACCAAATTGGGTATCAGATTATGTATAGAAAGTCTTAATCAATATACGTATATTTAATCATATATATTTTACTTACAGAAACTTCAACAAAAGACAGAACAGCAGGAGAAGATTCTAAAGCTAAAGGATGAAGAGATTGCTGCATTTAAAAAAAGAAACTCAACTGGGGCTCCTCAACAATTGCAGGCAATTGAAGTTTTGTGATGCTAGTCTGTTGAAATGCTTTTGATAGCCTTGCTCTACTCTATCCATAACATGGGACTATTAAATGCCTTGAGTGCTGCAACTATTTATTTAGTATTTAATTTCTTTGACTTATACCTGGCTTTTCCCCTCTAAGAAGTATTTTAGCTAAAATTTTAAAAAAACAGATAAAAGATAAAAGATTAACATTAGTAATGTAATAGAACGAGTTAACAATTAAAAGCTTGGCAAAATTTGGTATTGTTATGGCTGTTCTAAACTCTAAAGAGATTGTGGGTCTTTTAAATTGAAAGTGATACCCTGAATAAAAATGCTTCACTGATAAATCAAAGAAAATTATGAATTGGCGGGGGAGGGGAGCAAACAAGATCTTATTTTCACCAGTCATAAGAGGTTGTGTGAATCATTTATAATGCAATCAACCTTTCCTCATTTATAGGATTACAGATAAATTTGTTTTCCATTTTAGCCCCTGCTCTGTATGATTTCCTAGAACTCTGTTATCTTATGGGGAAATTTTTATTTTTAACTAAGAACGTAGAGTAGTTCAAAAGTTTATTATGATTAGTGATACTATAAATTGCCTTTTCAGTAGCATGTGATGGATTCTTTTTGGGAGATGGCACAGACCTCAAACAAAGAAGTAGTTTTGACTTAGTTTGTGAGGAAGATTTCTAATACAAAAATAGCATTTATTTTCTGACACAACTTAGAGTCTATCTTGTGTAATATCAGAGCTTAGTTAGTCTTGTCCTTAGTCACTCTGCCAGCTGTGGTGTACAGAAAAACTTTTCTCCTTGGCCTAAACACTCTTCAGCCTCCCAGATAACTAATCTTTTGGTTGCCAGCTAGTGTGTTCTAGGTTTTTCAGCCAGGCATTCTTTATAACTGGTCAGAGCTGCTACTAGCATTGAGGCATTTCAGTTCTGGGTGGGGAACAGAAGTTTGTTTCCAATACACCCGCCATACAGCTGTTCCTGCCTCTTCTGCTGATCTTCTGAAAAAGATGCTACCTACAGGTAATCCTCGACTTACGACCACAGTTCAGCCCAACATTTCCATTGCTAAGCAAGACAGCTGTTAAATGAGTTGTGCCCCATGTTATGATTTTTCTGCCACAGTCATTATGCCAATCCCTGCAGTTGTTAAGTGAATCTGGCTTCCCACATTAACTTTGCTTGTCAGAAGCTAGCTAGGAAGGTTACAAATGGTGATCACATGACCTTGGGACAGTGCAGCTGTCATAAATATATGCCAATTGTCAGATGCCTGAATTTTGATTATGTGATCAGGAGGATGATACAACAATCATAATTGTGAAAACCAGTCATTAATCATTTTTTTCAGCACTGTTCTAACTTCAAATGGTCACTAAATAAATAGTTGAATGGTTCTAAGTCAAGGACTATCTGCATTTGAACTTCCAGTTTCCCTCTGAATGCTGGCTCTGGTCCCTCAGCTGGAGGACAAGCTATGCAACTCCCCGTTCCCTCTCTTCAGCACACACCAATGCAACGTTGGCTCTTGTTCCTTTTCTGTTCCCCCCTCCCCCAATGTTAAATGATGGGCAGTCTATAAATTTTATAAATAAATAATCTCACATCCCCCATATTTTTGTGATTGTTGCGATTATATCATGGGTATATAAATTTGCTGAGGTAACTGTCAGCCATCCCTCAATAATCCCAACCCATTTGACAGCAAAACAAGTGCAAGTTAGCTGAAATAAGCAGGCATAATCATTTGATGTACAAAACTCAGAGGTGGGAGAAACTACACAGAGCCAAAGTATATTCTATTCTCCCAGTGCATCCCGATTCAGAAGACTTTTTGTTTTGTATGAAAAGTATAGTCATGATCCAGATAATTTCTCAATCAAAGAAAAAAAGGGAAAAAGGGAAGGAAGGGGTCTTGCAGGCTGCAGAAGGCTCTTCCACACAGCAATTTTAATTTATTTTCCTTAAAAGAGTGATAAAGCATGAAAAATTAAAAAAAAGCAGCATCAAGGACAACCCCCACTTCCCCAGTAAAATCTACATCTATAAGAGTAAATTATTTTAAAAGGCATAGAGTTTGGAAGTGTATGTGATGGGATTCTTAACGTGCATACTATTTTGCAAATCACAAGATGTATTGATTTATCTGTCATTCTTGATGTTATAACTTAAAAGGTTGTGGGGTTTTTTTAGTACATGGATGAATTACAGTTTTATGAGATATGCCATTTGACCTGACTAAATTAAATAGTCCTCTACATACCATTGAGTTGATTGTGACTTACTTTTGAGCTGATGTCCATAACATTACACTATAAATGCCAGTTGGAAATTTTAACCCATTGAAAAATAAGCACTGTTTAAGCTAGTTTTAATATTATAGTAATAAAATTAATATAATTGAGAAGCTAAATTTGTGTATCATTTCTGCTCAATGTAGAAATTAGAAGAGAAAAAGAAATGCTTAGATGAAGAACTAGAAAAGATTTTGCACCAACATCAAGAGTTAGCTGCTTTGGAAGAAGATTTAAAAAGAAGAGAAGCGATTATTTTAAAGAAGGAAACACTGATGCAGGAGAAAAGCCATTTGGAAATTAAAAAACTGAGATCCAGCCAGGTACTTTTTAATACTGTGGTATGCTAGGAATTGAAATTAGAAATTAGCACTCTGCACTTGCACTCAGCTTTCTGTGTCTTCGGTATAAAAATGTTTTAGCAATTTCAAATTAACTGATTTTGTAATGCAAAATATGGGGTACATCTACTACTGAACGTTTTATAATCATTTCTTTTGCTCTTTCTCCAATAGCCAATACATATCAAACCAACATAGAAAATATATTTTGTTACACTATATTCTGTTATCAAAATAGATGATATAGTTTTGGTGCAAGCAGGATTTGTGTCATTCTTAGATTGGCTTTGCATTTGCATGCCTACACTTTTTCTGTTGGGCAAAATAGCAAATTAACTTCTTGCTGTGCTATGATGCAAATGCAATTGCTATGAAAATGTTTTTGCAAGATGAATGCTGACATTTTAGGGTAGTTGCGGTCCCATTGACAGGAACTCTTAACTTGTTCTATCTCCTTAGTTCTACACTTTCCCCCTATAATGTTAAACTGTTAAGATATATGCTTTCCTTTCACTTATCTTTTAAATTGAGCAGAAACTCGGGAACAACATGGTAGATGCTCTTACCAGATGACCAGTTACCGTATTTCCCCATGTATAAGCACCCCCTTTGTATAAGCCACCCCCCCAATTTTTGGACTGTGAAGTTTTGAAAAAAATATTTTATTAGAGAAACAAGTTATGAAGAAAGAAAATTTACAAAGAAACAAAATTCAAGATTCATAATAAGTTTCTCTTCCTGCTTTCTCCATCTGATGATTGCCCTCCGATCTGGTGGAGGTCCAAATTCCCGCTCAGCTGCATGATTACCAAATTCTTTGGCAAACTTAATGACTTTTAACTTAAAGCTTGCAGTGTAGGCTTGTCTCTTGTCCATTTTAGAATTTCAAAATAACACAGTAATGAATACTGTGTACAATCTTGCAAGTCGCACGAAAAAAAACGACGGTGCTGCAACACTGTCTGTCCCGCGATCGCCGGCAGGTCGACTGGACGGTCGCTGCCAAGCCCGGGCGGCGTCCGTACGGGCGGCGACAGACGAAAAAGCTTCAGACAAAAGTCGTCCGCGACGTCTAGATCTACAATTTCGGTCATGACGTCGAAGGCGGTGCGGGCGACGCCTGCAATCTACGCATCAGAACGAGAGTACGGTAGGAACAAAGCATTCAGGCCGATGCCTAGCTATCGCGTACTCGCACTCGTAATCACTTACACTTTTTATCACTTACAATTTTTACAAAAAAGTATAGCATACTGCTAGAAAACCAGTTTATTCCTACTTTATTATTTTATGCATTTTTCACGTATAAAAAGTGTACCTGCTTTGTATATGCCACCCCCTACTTTTTGGGCTTGAAAATTTTGGAAAAAAGGGGTGGCTTATACATGGGGAAATACGGTAAACTGAAATCACAAAAGAAGCTAAAGAAGTTGTGGTGAAATTATTAGTCATGATTTAAGAGAAATAAAGTCTGGCCAAACACTATCTGCATCTAGCCTACATTATATTCATTGTACATACTAATAATTCAGCCATGGATGGATGAAGATATCCTATGTTTCTAAAGCGTTTCCAGTAGAATATATTATATGAAGATTTATGCCATATTAAACGGGATAGTCTTTAAAGTGCCACATCTATCTTTAAAATTATTTCTTTTAATTTTATAATCTTCATTTGTGATTTCATAGGCTCTCAATGAAGATAGTTTGAAATTATCTACCCGTCTAAGTATGTTAGATCAAGAACTTTGTGACAAAAATAAGCAGCTTCAAAGGAGTGCCACTGATGAACAAGGGAGGATTTTTGAAGAGGTTCAGGCTTTGCAAAAAGAAAGGGATCAGCTGTTGAAAAGAAGAAACAGTGTGGATGAGAAATTAAAGAATGGCAGAGTGTTATCAGCAGAAGTGAGTCATTATCTATTTGATAACTATTAGCTGCTGTTAATAGAAAAATCCAAATGCAATCAAATTAGTAGGTAAATTGTTAATATGTAGAGCTGGAAATTTTTTTTAAAAAAAGAATCAAAGTATTTTGTTAAAACCTTTCAGAAGAAATTGAACAATGAAAAGTACCTCCAGGAAAGATGCCCCCTTCTCTCATTTTCTGTATTTGTGTATTTTCTTCTCTGCTTCTAAAAAGCAGCAGCCCCTATCTGTTAAGGGATGTAGTTTTGTTAAATTAAGGAATGCAGTTTCATTAAACAAAGAGATAAGGGAAAGTTGTGAAAGATCATGTGATTATAGAGCCAAAAGGGACTAAAGAATTAAGGATATTGAGAAAGAGGAAAAAACCCTCACAATTTTTTACTTTCCTTTTCTGGATTATAACTTAAAAAAGAGAAATGTCTACCACTAAAAAAGTAGAAAAAATCACAAAAAGCCACAGAAGAAGGAGAATTGGGGAACAGTATTTTAAAATAGTGAAAAAAATAAATAAATAAGTAAAGATCTCTCATTTTGAAATATTTCTGTTTGCATACTTAATTCCATTATCGACAGAAGAGCCTTTTTCAAGCACAAAAGACAAAAAAATTGAGAATTGGCTCCTTTTCTATAGATGTTCATATACTGTTTCTGCTTTCCCTAAGAAGCATATTGATAGACTTCGGAAGAACAGGAATTATGTGATTAATTATTATTAATAGCCTTCAGATTTATTGTAATACATTTGACATTTCTGCTTTCTTTCTTCCTAGGAAGAGCATGCTTTATTCCAGCTTGAGGAAGGAATTGAAACCTTGGAAGCGGCCATTGCTTATAAAAACGAAAGCATACAAAACCATCAAAACTCAATCAGAGTATCATCACAGATCCTTACACAAAGTGAAGCCAGTGTGATGGGAAAGTTGGTATCATTGTCTGCTACTGAACTGCGCGCAATTCTTTTAAAGTATTTTAACAAGGTTTGTCAGAATAGTGTTCAGAATGAAGATTCTGCCTGTTCTTTTTATTGGTACAAAGTTGCCATCTGATATACTTACAATGAATACAGGAGTTGTGCAAAAATAAAATTTGTATGAAAATACATAACACAAAAACTGATGATTTGTTTTTGGATTCTTACACTAGACACGGAGAAGATTTTTTTGCAACATTTACATTCTATTATTATTTGGATTTTAATTATAACACATATTTAAAAAGTAGCCATTCTAACTGAGTGCATATACAGTATCATAAATCATTTTAAAATATTTTGTTTGTGGTAAATATTTGCTATGACTCTGACAGCAGTGAAACCTCTGGTGTTTTTATAAACATACATTTCACAGCCCATTGGAATTAAATGATTTTATTAACAATTCCTGTTGAAGCTTACAAATTAATTCTTTAAAAATTATCCTAAGCGACAATGCATTAAATTTATATTCAAACAGACTTGTTCAAAGAAAATACTACTTATTTTTAGGTTGTTCGACTCCGTGAGAGTGAACATAAATTGCAAGTGCAGTCTGAAGAATTAAGAATGAGGGCAATGGAACAAGAAACTATAACAAGAGAACTTGAATTGGCACTTGAACATCTCATGCTGCAATGTGACAGGCGCCTCACCCTTCAACAGAAAGAACACGAACAAAAGATTCAGTTGATATTACTTCACTGTAAAGGTATTGGATCTTGTGTCTCTTTACAGTAGGAAATAGATCTCATCCAACAAGACAAGACCTTTATTAGAACTACTCAAAGAGAATGAAAATTTGATAGGTCCTAACTGGTCTGGTGAATCTGAATTTTTCTGTATGTATCACAGAGCCTATATTTGCTCCTTACATTTGAAATATTGAAATTAATTTTAAATATATATGTACCATTTTCATATTTCCATGTAATGTGGGATCTTCATTAGAGTCAATATATAAGATTAAATATTTGAATATTAATGTAAAATAGAAAATCTTAAAAATGCTGTTACTGCCACAGCTTTCCCACAAATTACAATTGGAGCACCAGAGACAAAGAGTTATGAGACACTTACTATATTAGCTCTTGCTTTAAAATGTCAATTGTAATAAACTCAGGCAAACGTGCTTTAATTATACATATTATTTTAACATACTCCATACATAACTAGATGAAAAAAATTGAAGATTGACTTCTTTCTTTTTCTGTGAACAGAAATTCATTCATTGGATGTTAGAACTGATAAAAAGGGGAGATAATTGTTTCAAAGCTCCACTTCTCCCAGTCTCATGTCAGCTATTCAGTAGCAGGGTCAGAATTAAGACCACAGGAAGAAAGGGAAAATTTTTGAAGACCTCCTTTACCAGGGGAACAGGATCTTGGTATCTACAATTTATCGAGAACATACCAGTAGTCTTTGACTTATAACCACATTTGGGACCGGAATTTTGATGGCTAGGCAACGCTGTCATCATGTGATTGACCCAATTTTATAACTATTTTACTTCAGTCATTAAGTGAATCACATGTTTAAGTGAAGCATGCAGTTGTTAAGCAAATCTGGCTTCCCTCATTGAATTTTCTTGTTGGAATGCAGATGAGAAGATCACAAATTGTGACCCTAAGGCATTGTAACTGTTGTAAATGTAAGCCAGTTGTTAGGTGCTTAAATTCTGCTCAGTAACCATGGGGGAAATGCCATGGTCAACTTTGAGAACAGGTCGTAAGTCACTTTTTTAGCACTGTAGTAGTAACTTTGAACCATTATTAAATGAATGGTTTTAAATCAAGGACTATCTGTATCTTGGTACAATATCCTCAGGTTCATCTAGATGTGCCTTTTCCAACTTGATCTCATTATTGCTTAAAGAAGTAATTTTCAAACTTGTTACTGGCTGTCTGGCTGTCATTAAATTATTACTTTATGATAGGTGCAATTTTCTGCTTTTTTAAAACATTAATGACCACACTTTTTCTCACAAGTTCAATGAACTACTTTTTGTTAGGTGTTTAAATTATGTTTTGTTTTCTTATCTAGGGTTATTCATTTTTCTATGGCTTTAAAATCATAGGAGTTCTTTTAAATATTTAAATGTATTTTTCACAAAGTTGGAGACAAAATGCTAGCAAGATGCGCTTTGTTCATCATGTTGTAATAAAATGGAACATAGTAAAACAAATTTTTGCCTTTTTTTAGACCAAGAAGGTGAAAATATTGCAGAAACTATTAAAGCCTATGAAGTTAAACTTCAGCAGTTGGAACGAGATTTGTTTTTTTATAAGAAAACCAGCCGAGAGTTAAAGAAGAAATTAAAGGATGTTGGAGAAGCAACACATCACTCTAAACAAAGTAAATGTATGAATATTAGAGCTAAAATCCTAATATAGCTAAAATTTAGTAGTAACTCACATTAAGAGAAAAGTTCCTATAAAGGTCTCTCTATTATCTACCTATTATCTACTGATCCATCTATCTATCTAGTTTAATATTTATTTATTTATTTATTTATTTATTTGTATTTATTTATCTATTTATTTGATTTGTCAATCGCTTATACGATAATAGGTATAAGTATATACATAGTTACGAATACATGAAATGGGTACATATAAGAAAAATAAAAGAAACAATAGGACAGGGACGGTAGGCACGTTGGTGCGCTTATGCACGCCCCCTACAGACCTCTTAGGAAAGGGGTGAGGTCAATAGTAGACAGTTTAAGGTTAACGTTTTGGGGGTTTGGGGAAGAAACCACAGAGTCAGATAGAGCATTCCAGACATTGACCACTCTGTTGCTGAAGTCGTATTTCTTACAATCAAGTTTGGTACGGTTAACCTTGAGTTTGTATCTATTGTGTGCTCTTATGTTGTTATGGTTGAAGCTGAAGTATTTATTGACAGGTAAGTCATTGCAATGTATGATTTTATATACCATACTTAGATCAGACCAAAGACGGTGTAATTCAAGGTTTTCTAGGTCTAGAATTTCAAGTCTGGTGGCATAAGGTATTCTATAACGAGTAGAGGAGTGGAGAATTCTTCTTGTGAAATATTTCTCGACTTTCTCAACTGTGCTAATATCAGATATGTAATGTGGGTTCCAGACTGATGAGTTGTATTCGAGTATTGGTCTAGCAAATGTTTTGTATTCTCTAGTTAGTAGTGTGATATTACCAGGGAAAAAGCTACGTAAGATTAGGTTAACAACTCTTAATGCCTTTTTAGCTATGTAGTTACAGTGGGCTCTAGCACTTAGATCATTAGAGATGAGTATTCCAAGGTCCTTTACAGAGCTTGGATCAGCAACAAGGTCTTGACTATTCAGCTTGTATTTTATTTTCTGATTTTTTTTGCCAATATGTAAGACAGAGCATTTATTTGTTGAGATTTGAAGTTGCCATTTGTTTTGACCATTCCGATACATAGTCAAGATCTTTTTGAAGGGTTGCAGTATTGTCTGTGGCATTGAACAGCTTTACGTCATCAGCGAAGAGAACGCAGTTGCTCTTAATATGATCACAGAGGTCATTTATGTAAAGTATGAAGAGAGTTGGTCCTAGAACACTGCCTTGGGGGACACCACTATTGACAGGTACAGAATTTGATAGGACACTCCCAATTTTGACCATTTGTTGTCTGTTTGACAGGAATGCTTCTATCCACCTATCTCATTCTGAGTGGAATTGGATTGCAATGTTATATTTGTAGGTTACAGACTGTATGGATTTATTTTACATCTGTTTTATTTATAATAGTTTTTAAATATACTTTATACTTCATTTTAAGGCAGAAGTTAAATTTTAATTTCCAGATTACAAATCAAGATTTCAGATAAGGAATTTTTAATTTTTGCAAATGCAATCTCTGGCTTTGATTTTAAATTCCCACTAATAAGTGTGTTTTGGGAAGACATGGAGGTATTGGCAGCATCTGAAAATTGAATGTCGTCTGACTCTCTCTGACACACACACAAATGAACACATCCCATTTCCACTAATGAAAGCTTCAAGTTTAGAGTCTTTTCCATAAATGAAAAGGTAATGCAAGATCCAAATGCCAATGTTCTTTATTAACTTTTAATTGCACAATCAGGTCATTTTACAGTAAAAGGGAATAATAGTTGGATCAACTAAAATTTGTAACAGTAAAAAACTGTAAATTACCTTTAAGCATTTAAGTTAATTGTTGCTTTGAATATTTCATTTTAGGTTATGCTTCTAATGATGGGATGATAAATCAAGAAGAAACAAGTATTTCTTTAGAAGAACACGGACAGAGATCCCAAACTGTAGGGAAATTAAAAGAAATAAACTGTATTGTAGGCGATATAGGAACACCGCAGACTTCACCAGAAACACTTGAAGAGGAAGTTGCAGAACCAGTACTCTCTACCTATAATAATCGTGTGGAGCCCACAGGGAAAGTACAACATTTCACGAAATCTCATTCACAAGCCTTTACTCATTCACAGACAGGCAATCCAGTGACCCAATTTCAAGGAATAACTCCAGTAAAATTTTCCCGTAAAGAATTACGCCATATCCCTGTTTCTGAGGTTTTATCAAGACGAGCTACTATAAATTCTATTGCTGCAGATTCCATTGAAATGTCTAGAAAATCTCATGACCATACTATGTAATTCAGATGACAATTCAGAAAGTAATTTTGCAGTTTCTTATTTTTCCACACTATTTCAGGAAGTTACAATGTTTGTATAAATTATTGTTAGCAGTTATTCTTCACCTTGGTCTTTCATTTTGCTTGCTCATTTGGCACTGGCATGGTAGTATATAAAGGGGAACAATTTTCTCTTTAAATTTTTTTTAACTTATTTTTATTAATATGGATTTTTATTCTTTCAGTACTGTGCAGCGTTATACTGTTCTGCATAATACAGAGAACTGGTTCATACAATCCTAGTAGCATACTAATGAGAACAAAGAAAGCATAAATAACAAAGTACTCAATACCTTCCATGATTATGGAAAAAGCACCAAAGTGAAGAAAGGGCGAGCATTTTATTTTTAATTGATAATTTTTAAATAAATCAATTGCCCTGACACCCATATAGATATGGACAGCCTAAAATGAAGTAGAAACGTCCTTTAAAAAGCTATTTTTTCTAAGATATTATGTAGTTAACAAAAGGAAAAAATGAAAATCTCTCATTGCTAAAACTTACATTTAAAATAAATACACGCTTACATCTGAAATGCAAGCCTTATCCCTAACTTATTTGGCTATAAAAATCATATTTGAACTAGGCCTAGAACTGTTACAAGTATAATTTTGATGGATGCCATTTTTAAAGTAAATGTTTTTATTTCTATAATCAACATTAAATCTATTTCAGTGATTGTTTATACAGATGGGGATGAATTCAATCAATTGAATTTAAGTAATAAAAAATTATTTTGTCAGAGAATATCTGTATATACCAGTGTTTAATCCAAGATGAAGCTAAACCTACTAATTATAATAAACCCAGAGAAGCTTTCAAATCCTTTCAAGATATTTGGATCCTGAGCCACTGTTCTAGGAACAGAAGTTACTCTTATCCAATAAAAGCTCCTGCTGGCTGAAAGGGGCAAAGATAAATGTTGATTTCCTTTTACCTCTGGAGAGACTCGAATATACAAAATTTTCAGAAGTCTTTCTACAGAGAAATATATTTGTTTGTATATGGTACATTTGTATGGAAGTAGTTTCACAACCAGAAATATGGATTATCTCTGAAATGCAATTTTAGAAGCATTAAATACTATTTTAAAGTTGAAATCATCTGAAAAATGCAGTTGCTTGACATACTGGTTCAATTCAGAGCATGTGGGAATGGAGTTTTGGTAATGCTTGGAGACTCCTATCAGCAGTTTGGGAATTTTTATCTAGGCTATTATCCAAACTGAGCTTTCGCCTTCAGAAGCCAGAATTGTAAGCTAGACTTAAGAGGAACACCCTAAGATATTTCTTTGGATAAAAAGTTAAGAAATGATGGATGGTTCTGTGTTTTAACTATGAAACAAAGTAAAAATAAAAAATACAATGCATCAGCAAATACAGCAAAATCACTGTATTAGAATTGAGCCCTGAAATAACTAAATAGTGGGGATATTTTTTAGCTGTGTTTTTCTTATTTATTTTTATTGTTTTTGTTTATGATCTGAGATTAATTTTTTTCAAAGTTAGTGATACATTTTATATTTAGCAAATTGTAAACCAGAATACTTCGCTAAATGTGAGGTTATAATGTTTCCTTTCTTCAACAACACTGGAATAAGTAATGACTGAAATGAGAAATACCATGTGTCCAGAATTTTATGGGAAAGGCTATGTGTAGCCACTATTTTATTGTTTTTCTTGATATACAAACACGCATACACCATGCTTTGGTCCTTACCACTGGAAAACTAGCCAATAACAATATAATCAATATAATGGTTGAGAATTTTAAATAATATAAGGGCAATAATTTCCAGGCATCTTTTTTTTTTACTAAAAGCAGTATGCACGTTGACACTTAGAAACTGGCAGCACT
Source organism: Pseudonaja textilis (assembly GCF_049901715.1). Lineage (NCBI taxonomy): Eukaryota > Metazoa > Chordata > Lepidosauria > Squamata > Elapidae > Pseudonaja > Pseudonaja textilis. Next base: position 197,062,291 of record NC_141991.1, on the reverse strand, counting down.
ATTGTTCTTTAACCTGTTTCCTATTCTAGTGATCTCTCTGCAGATGGATCCCATCCATGTTTATCAAACTCAACATTTCAGATTTAATATGTTTATTAAGAAATGAAAAAAATCAGATTACCTTAGCAATAGACAATCTTGTCATTAGATTCATTTGATGATGACTGGAATTTTTATCATAGCATCATAGTATCTGCTATGTAAAAATATGAACATGAGAACACTTATATAAAAAGGTAATTCACATATACAATGCCATTCCTTTTTTTATTCATTCATTTCATTTTCTTTCATTCATTCATTCATTCAACTTACCTGGCTGCCCAACTCATAATTGCAACTTTGGATAGTTAACATGGGTTTAAAACTAATATAAAACAAGCAAAATAAGGATAAATGAAAAACATGACACATTCAAGACCAGCCTACAATCATTCTATATCAAACTATTATAGAACAGCTCATTCACCAGCCTGGCTCAGTACTCAGCGAGAAAAGCCAGTTTTTGGAGACATAAAAGGCAAGAATTGCAGCCATCTGAATTTCAAGGGGTAACTGGGACAGACAGTGCAATAAAGAAAGTGTCTCTCTTGAGTTGAGCAGATTACACTGCTTTATTGACAAGGCCCTGCCAAATCTCATGGAATGGGCATTGGTAGAGGTTACCCTGAACGCCCTTTCTATCTATGCTGCGAGAGAGCCCAGGATGGGGATTGACTCCTTCCTATGATGTCATAGCTGAGTCTGTACTAAGATATAAAAGCCAGCCCCCGGAAGAGACCCCAGCTTTGGCGAAGATACTTGACAGAGTGAAAGGTGTCTCTGAAAGCACAAATGAATACAGAAATATGACTTACCCTCTCCGGACGAATCAAGGGAGGGGCTGGGCTCTCTCGCAGCATAGATAGAAAGGGCTTTCAGGGTAACCTCTACCAATGCCCATTCTCCATGCTGCATCGAGAGCCCAGGATGGGACATACCAAAGCTTGCATGTGCACGGGTGGGTCCTCGTCCGGCTCATCACACCGACTGTTGAACCACTCGTTGAAGCACCCGTCTGCCAAAGGCTGCAGTTGCCAAGGCAAAGACATCCAGACGGTAGTATCTGATGAAAAGAGACGGAGATGTCCACGTGGCCGCTCGACAGATCTCCTCCAAGGGTGCTTGGGTTGCCCAGGCAGCCGAAGTGGCCGCGTTTCTGGTAGAGTGCGCCGTCAGACCTCGAGGAACCAGAAGGGCCGCAGCTTTGTAGGCCTGCTCAATGCAAGATCTGACCCATCTGCTAATAGTAGGAGAAGAGGCCTTGTGCCCCAAGTGAGAAGGGAAAAGGAAACAAAATGGCTTCAGACTTCCTGAAGGAGGAAGTACGCTTAATGTATATTGTAAGAGCCCTACCTACGTCTAGCGAGTGCCACTGCTGCTCTAAGTCATGGTATGGGAGGGGGCAGAAGCCAGGCAACATAATGTACTGGGACCTGTGAAACAGGTGTTAACCCTTGGAATAAATGAGGGGTCCAGACTGAGGACAACCCTATCATCGTGAAAGGAACAAAGGTCCTGTCTGATGGAAAGAACAGCGAGCTCGGATACCTGCCTGGCTGAAGTGATGGAAACGGGGAACACTACCCTCAGAGTCAGGAAACGGAGAGACAATATTCTAAGGGGTTCAAAAGGGGGCTTTGTAAGGGCATAAAGGACCATATGAAGATACCAGGAAGGATACCTGTGAACCACCAGAGGGTGCAGGTTGGAAGCCCCTTTCGAAAATCTCCTGACTGAAGGGTGATGGGATAAGGAAGGAAGTGAACCCCATGAAAGAACCGAGGAGAGGGCCTCAACCTGCCTGTGTAAAGGTGTTGGGGGCCAAACCTTTCTCCAGATCATGCTGAAGGAATCTAAGAACCTCTGCCAACTGGGCTAAAGTGGGAGAGAGAGAGACCCTCCCTAAGGCACCATCGGGAAGGGCCTTCCAGGTGGCATCATAGATGTGCCTTGTGGGAGGTTTGCGAGATGCCAGGATAGTGATGATGACCCTTTCGGGAAGATCAGCCACCTCTAGCCGCGGCTGCCCAAGTGCCACATGGTCAGCTTGAGCCACTGAGGCTCCGGGTGGAGCAGAATCCCCTGATGAAGGGAGATTAGATGGGCTGGGATACTCCAAGGAGAAGCCACCGACAGGTTGACCAGGTCCGCACACCAAGGCGTCCTTGGCCAATAGGGTGCCAGGAGGAAGGGCTCCGCTTGTTCCTGCAACATCTTCCAAATTACTGCCGGAATGATGGGAGAGGGGGAAAAGCATAGAGGAGACTTTTGGGCCATCTGCACAGAAGGGCATTGGTCCCCTCCGCTTCCTGGCAAGGAAACCTGGTGACCTGGGCAATTTGAGGAGTGGAGAAGATCCACCTCCAGTGTTCCGAATCTGAGGGAAAGGTCTCTGAATAGAGAAGGAGGAATAGACCATTCTGCCTGGTCGACTAGGCTCCTGCTGAGCCAGTCGGCCTGGGAGTTGTTGATCCTGGAGAAGTGGTCCGCCGAGATCAACAACAGGTGTTGCTCTGCCCATAACCCCAACTGTAGAGCCTCTCCCATGAGGGCTCTGGACCTCATCCCCACCCCACCCCCGCCGGTTGACATGAGCCATGGAGGCCATGTTGTCCATAAGGACTAGAACATGAGAGCCGGTCACTGAGTGCCTGAAATGCTTGAGAGCTAGAAAATGGCTCTGAGCTCTAGCCAATTTATGGGAAGGGCCTGCTCTGACCTGGATCAAGGTCCTGAGCTATCTGGCCCTGCATATGGGAACCCCAACTCAGGAGGCTGGCATCGGTGGTTATCCCTAGCCTGTCTGGGACCCTGAAAAGGAGTCCCTTCCAGATTAACGGGGAACACCACCAATTGAGAGATCTCCGGATTTGTGGTGAGAGTGGGACCTTGATGGATGAATGGCTGGTTCCTGCTCGTTGGTAGGGAAGCAGGAACCATTAGAGTGGACAGGAGTGGAAAAATCTGTGGCTCTGGAGATATGACAGGGTAATTTGCAGATCCCAATGGGCTGCATGGATGACGGAGGACAGAATCAAACTGTTGTCCAAGTAGCATTTGATCCTCACTGGAACAGAAAGCAGAGATGCCATCAATGCTGCCAGAACCTTCATGAAGACCCTTGAAGCTGATGAGAGGTCAAAGGGAAGTGCTTGATACTGGTAATGGGTATTCTGATAACAGAAATGGAAAAACTGGCGATGATGAGGCCAAATGGAGATGTGGAGGTAAGCCTCCATGAGATCAGTGGAAGAGAGGAGATCACCCTCCCGAACGCTCTCTAAAATAGAATGCAGAGTCTGCATTTTAAATAGCCTGTATTTTATAAATTGGTTGAGAAATTTTAGATCCAGGATGGTTTCCTACCCCCCATGAGGCTTTGGGAATGATGAAAGGCAAGAATAAAGCCCACGTCCCCATTGAGAGGGGGGAACAGGTTTGAATAGCTCGGATTTCAAGAAGGAGTTGAATGGCCTGATTCATGAGGTCTTGCCTTGAAATGTCCCGAGAGACAGGACAGATCAATTTTTTTTTAAGGGGGGTGCCTTAGGAAGTCCAATTGTAATCCTGACCTAATAGTGCTGAGCACGCAGGCATCCGCCATTGACTCCTCCCATTTGGAGGCAAAGAAGGCTAGGTGACCTCCGATGGGTGGGGAGAATGAGGGATTACTTAGAGTGACGGCAGGAACAACCCCCACCCTCCCGAAAGGGCTGTTTACCAGTATAAGGAGCTGGGCGATAGTCGGCTCTCTTCCCAGAGGAAGAGAGAATTTTACATTTATCTCTGGTTTCGATGGGATAAGGTTCCAGAGCATCGCCAAAAAGCTTATTGCCCGCGAATGGAACTGAAACCAGCTTCCATTTATGGTGTGACTCCGCCTGCCAATTTCTGAGCCATAACAGTCTTTTTGCTGCTACTGAAGATGCCATGGCCCTCGATGCCAATTTGGCGGAATTGAGAGTGGCATCTGCAGTGAATTCTGCCGCTGCGATAATCTTATTAAGGCCTTGGTGAGACCGAAGGTCAGATGTAGGCAATCTAATCTGGAATTGGTGCAGCCACCGTATGGATGCCCACGTGAGAGTGCCAGAAAATGGGAACGAGGCCAGAACTGGAATGTCAACAGAAGGCACTGCCAGGGAATTGTCCAGGGCTGTGCTGACGTTGTAGAAACACTTATCCAGAGAAGATGGGCGAGGAAACACACTGTTCCTTGACCATATCCAGGAACAAAGTGGGAGAAGGCAAAACACACTGCTGAAGGGAAACACACTGTTCCTTGACCATATCCAGGAACAAAGTGGGAGAAGGCAAAACACACTGCTGAAGGGAAACACACTGTTCCTTGACCATATCCAGGAACAAAGTGGGAGAAGGCAAAACCCCTGCCTCCACTACAGGCTTGGAGAAGAATGAGTCCCTTGGCTAGAGGGAATTCCTTGTGGTTCGGGAGCCACTTCCTCTGGCGACAGCTTGGCAGTGACCAAGGCCATGCTGAGTAATGGCCTGAAGAGAGAACGATTGAAGACCAATGCAGAGGATGTCTGCTCTGGGCGAGAGTCCTCTTCCTCTGAAGATTTTGGTCAAAGGTCTCACCCTCTTCACGTTCTGAACAAGAGGAGTAACTGTGTTCAGATGGTGAAGCCCTTCCCTCCTCATCAACGTCCTCCCATTCTGGTAGAGAAGAATGGACCCTGAGGTCCTGGGGCCTGTGTAAATCAGGGTGATGAGGCAACTTATAGATTGAGAAGGGAGAAGGGCCTGAACCCTTTCCGGAGGTCAAAGGATTTGCTTGAAGCGTTCAGCCAATCCCTGCCTAATAGTCAAAGAGACATCATCTTGGATATCCCCTGGTCTATGCTCAAAGGTAGGGGCAGAAGGCTGAAGGCCTGCTGCTGAGGGAGTGAAGGTGGCTTCAGGCCTAGATTGAGAAGACGTTCGAGGCCTGGAGGGAGGGGGAGGAGCATAGGGACCAGAAGCCTGTTGGAAATAAGGCCCTGCTTAGATCCTGAGGATCATTGTACTGCAAAAGCCTCAGGAGACCAGGATGGAGGATGGAAAGGCTCATAGATAACTTCTCCCCTGGGAGGGCTTGGCTGGTGCCCACAGGTATCACCTGAAACATGCTCTAGTTCTACTCCCTTCTGTTGAATAGTTCTGTTGAACTGCCTCTCTAGGGCTGCATGTCTGTGCTTTTCTGCCCTCAACTCAGCCTGAGTTGCCTTCTTAGGGGCTAGAGCCTTAGCTCTGATTTTAGCAGCCACCTCCCTCTGGACTGATTGGGTGCATTGCATACAACTTTTTCTCTTATTGGCTTAAGAGACTGTTCCACTGTGGGGTGGGGGGACTCTGCCTGACCCTTATCTTGCTCCATTTGAAGAATAAAGGCTCTTACGCTGGAAAGAAACTGTTTGAAAATTTTTTGTATTAAGCCCTTTAAGGTATAAATTGGCCCACGGGCTTACAAAATGGCCGCTCACCTCATGGTGGAAGGCTTCAATCCAAGATGGCCGCTGACTATGGGAAACAGGCTCCGAGATCGAAGAATTTCTCCTTAGGCTATAAAGAGCCCCGAGTGAAGTCAGCAAAGGAAAGGGCAGGCTCTGGCCACACGATCAGCTGGCTGACGCTGGTATCGGTTTGCCGATTGCTTTTTACGACTGCTCAAACCGCAGGCGTGAGAGAGGTCTACAGACACTGCCCAACTTGCCTGAACAGTGCTCTGGCAACGCTGCTCCCAACCTTGCTTGAAATGAGGAAAAACGGCACTGAAGATCGCTGGTGAGTGTTATCTAACAGAAGCTTTCAGAGACACAGCTACTGACTGAAAGGAGCTGAGTCAAAAGCTGGGGTCTCTTCCGGAGGCTGGCTTTTATATCTTAGTACAGACTCAGCTATGACATCATAGGAAGGAGTCAACCCCCATCCTGGGCTCTTGATGCAGCATGGAGGAGAATGAACAGATTCAATTAGTGGAAATTAGTGGTCCCCCAAGAAATTTGGATGGGCCTGAAGAGCTTTACAGATTGTACTGTAACTAGCATGTTAAATTAGACCTGCAGCTCATGAAGTAGTGGTGTTACATGCATTGAGTGTGTAAAGATAGCTACCCACAGTGCCACATTCTGAATCAATTGTTACTGGCAGTCCCACTAGTGTATTGCAACAATCCAAAAGGGTGGCGATCAAGACATGACTGTGAGTAGGTCTCTCAATCAATGAATGGATACAACTGGCCCTAAAGATGAATTTGTGGAAAGGTCCTTCTGGCCTCGGCTGCCACTTGCTCTTCAAATAGAAGTTGAGAGTCCAAGAGGATCCCCAAATTGTGCAGCACTTCAGTCTAGCTTTTTATGTGTTGTTGTAACAGAAATCCATAAAACCTTAAGCTTGAGGAACATTATCACCATCACTGCCATTGAGTTGGGTAAGGACACTGCTACCCAGGTTTAATAGCAGTAATCCCATCTGTTCCTTGAATTCATGAAGGTTGGTGCCTGTAAAGCCACAAGGTAACTGTGATGATAAAATATCTTAAAAGGAAATTCAAAAATTGCTAAAAAATAAAGATCAAAAATTATGAAGTTCCCATAATAAAGAGGAATAAGAGATAAAGATCAAAAATACTGTATATAAAGTATATCAAGCGGAAGTATTCAATCTTGGCAACTTTTAAGACCTGTGCACTTCAACTCTCATAATTTTGGGACTGAAATCCACAAATTTTAAAAGTTGCCAAGGTTGGAAACTCCTGCCTTAAGGTATATCAGATTCATGCCCTGATCTCTTTTCATTTTCTGCCATAATTGAGCTGGCAGAAGAGGTCATCTGTCAGTTTGGAATCTGATATCAGTACGACAAGTGATACTAATTCATATCTCAATTCTGGACTGTGCAGGTGAAGCTATCAATGTGCTTACCTAATGTCTAGAGATTGTTCAGGTCCGGATGGGTGAGAACAGATTTCAGCTCAGGTACTGACAAGACTGGTGGATGTAACTGTTTGCCTGACCTCCAGAGCTGATTATGTTTCTATAGTTGGTTTTGGATTGGGTAGCAGTTTCCTATTCTAGACCGGTGAGCAACTTGGGGATCCTTCTGTACTCATAGTTACTTCTCAAAAAGCAGGTGGCAGTTGTGGTGAGCAGGGTCTGCCACAGGTTCATCTTCTACAGTTCTTTTTATAACCGGGAGGCTGTTCAGATACTCGTGCCCTGGTCACCTATGACTGGATTATTGTAATGCATTCTAAATTAAAATGCCCTTAAACACCATGCAAAAACTACATCTGGTATAAAATTTATTTATTATGAAACAAATATATATGACCACTTAACTCTCAGAGTGACTCTAGGTGGTAAACAACGTTTAAAGTTCGTAGTTTAAACCAGGGCTCTTCAAATTTGACACCTTTAAGACTTGTGGACTTCAACTCCCAGAATTCCTCCTCCAGTCATGTTAACTCAGGAATTCTGGGAGTTGAAGTCCACAAGTCTTAAACTTGCCAAGTTTGAAGACTCTTAGTTTAAACATTCATAATTTAACTCAACTCTCACCCATACTGCAGTGCAGCTGCATGCACAGTATTGGGTGCCTCACAGTACACCCATGTGCAACCACTATTGCAGGAGCTGCATTGGTTGGCAATTGGCTTCCAGGTGCAATTCAAAGTGCTAGTCATTACCTATAAAGAACTTTACAGTATAGACCCTGGTTATCTGAAGGACCACATGTCTCCAACTGTTGCTGCCCACCAGATACAAGTAGTCCTTGCTTTACAAGTTTGCTTAGTGACTGTAAAAAGTTAAAATGGCATTGAAAAAAGTGACTTATTACCGTTTTTCAGTTACATTTCCAGCATCTCCATGATCATGTGATCAAAAGTTGCTTGGCAACTGACTCATATTTATGACTGTTGCTGTGTCCCAGGGTCATGTAATCAACTTTTAAACTTTCTGACAAGTAAAATCAATGGGGAAACCAGGTTCACTTAATAACCAGGTTATTAATTTATCAACTGCAGTGATTCACTTAACTGAGACAATGTTGTAAAATGGGGCAAAATTCAGTTAACAAATGTCTCAACAACAGAAATTTTGGGCTCAATTGTGGCTCTATGTTAATGACTACCTGTACATTGGGGCACCGTGAGTATCCACCAAACCCTCTCAATTAAATATTACTATTTGGCAGGACCGAGAAAGCCTGTGTCTAAGCTCCCGTCCTCTGGCAGTTTCCCTCAGAGATATGGAGAGTGCCCTCTCTCCTGGGCTTCTGACCTGGTTTTGGTTTCAGATCTGGGGTTGATATATTTGTGGCTTGCTTTATTTGGATCTAGGCTGCCTGGGGGATGATAAATTTTTAACTGTTTTATTGTTTTGTGTGCCTCTTGGAGTCTATGGGAGTGGGCAGCTCCAATAAATCCCCTAAACTGATGCTATGGTACGAATAAGAGTGATACTAAGTCAGCCTGGAGAAGGTTTCTATGGAAAATTATTATTATAAAACTTTTATTCATTAAACATAAAACTCAGTCAACTGTACATTTAAAAATGTATCACAAATATCATTGACTGGCTCTGATTGATACAGGTTGCTGCTAGCATCCTAGGTATCCACCAACTATTTTAATTATCTTATATTTAATTATCTTAAATTATTTTATTATCTCTTTTATTCATTAAACATGAAACTCTTGTCAACTGAACATTTAAAAATGTATCACAAATATCAGTGACTGGTGCTAATGGTTGATACGGGTTACTGCCAGCGTCCTAGGTATCAACCAAGTATTTTCTTAAACTATATGATGTTCCAAGTAGCGCATTTTTTTGCAGTTCCACTGGTGTTATTGCAGGAAGCTGCAATTTCTTGATGTGCTTTGCAAAATTCTTGCACATACCAAGTGCCCCAATGACAATGGATATATCACTGTCACATGTTTCACCCATAACCGTATACTTTCGATTTTTTCAAGTTCTTTTTTTTCAACTCTGGCGTCTCCTGGTACCGCAATATCAATAAATTGATATTTATTGACCCTCGACAATCGTAATATCTGGCATGTTGCGTTCCAAATGGCGACCCATCTGTATACTAAAGTCCCACAAGATTTTCACCGGCTCCTTTTCGACAACTTTTTCCACTTTTATGTTCCCATGACTTTTCGGATACAGGTTATTAGATTATTGTTATTTCAGTGATGCACTTTACGTGAAGCTACGAAATAATAAAGCGATACATTAGAACGGCGCTACACGTTTCCAGCAGCAAACTTCTCAATAGCTTGAAGTCATTTACCTCCAGCGCTGCTGCCGTCTCCTTCCATCAATACACAGCAGCACCACTGGTATCCTGGGACAATTACGCACATCGAGCAACCAGACCGTCGGACTGAGCTCGGCCGGTAACAGGAACAGAGGTGAGCAGCGCAAGACTTCAGATGCCAGGCGTGACCATCCGACGAACTTGGAAATGTTTCGATCCTTTATTTTTCTCAGCGTCTTTTTGTTATATCGTTGGTGTGGGTTTGGGAACAAAGCCTCTCGCCCTTCTTCCTTACTCGCCCCGCCAGCCGCCCATCGCCTCACCTCAAATTCCCGCCAGCCGCCTCAAACCCAGCCGCTGGGGGGGAGGGGGAGGGTGTTTCTCCTCCTAGTCTCGTACGTCACAAACGCACTTGGTTTGCGCATGCGTCGCTGCCGCTTTCTGGTATTGTATACCAGCCGGCCGACTCGAGACGTAAACAAACTCTGCGAGCGAGCGCCCGAGCGAAGTACGTCCGCGCGCTCCCGCTTGCAAAAACCCTGTCGCTTCTCCGCGCGCCCCCGTCGGCCGTTCCTCCTGGCGCCGCCGCTGCTGTTCGCCAGCCCGCCGTCTCCGCGAGCTCTCTGGCGCCCATAACGTCCGAGCCGTTTTCTAGACGCCGGCAACTGCCCGCTTAGCCTGCAGAGAAGCCGCCGTCGCCCCGTCACCCGAGAGCGGCTTTTGGGCTCAGAAAGGCGGGTGAGGGCTCTTACTTCTCTCCTTTACCGCTTCTGTGTGGAGCCCCCCTCGAAAAGAGCCGAAAGAGCAAGAAATGCCTGCGCCCCCACCCCTCTCGGTGAAAGGAGAAAGCAAATGGTGGGGCGGGGGGGGGGGCGGCGAAGAGAGGGGAGGCGAGGACGCCCAAGGCTCGCTGGAATGGCTGTAGATCGGTCTGGCCCTGGCCGTGTTTATTGGAAGTGACCCGGTCCTGGAGCAAAAGAACCCCGTTAATTTTTATTTTCAGAAGGAATAGGGGCGCCTTTTCCTTTCACGACCAGGATTGAATCTGTGCAAAGGCGCTCTCGGAAGGCAGCAATACAAGGAGCCACAATCGATTACTTGCAAAACTCCCGAGGTTAAAGCTTGATGATAGCCAGGCCATCATCTTCCTGAGGAGAAAAAGGCCCTAATTTGTTGATTTGAGCAAGCAGAGCTGCTTTCAAAAAGTATTGGAGTAAATGCTGAGGGCGTTCTCTCTAACGGTTCAAGTTCGGAACTCTTCACCTTTTTTTTATGGAAGGGAAAAAGGGATGGTCTTGCCCCAAAGTGTTGCCTTTAGCCTTGATTTATCTCATTCCCAGCCTAGGGGTGAAATGGGTTTAAAACAGCTGTGATATAAGTGGTTACAGCAGCGTTTTCCTCACATTAAGAAACTGTCTACTTACAGGACAGTAGCTAGTAGTAAAAAATTCGTTTGTGTTACCTATTGCCTCGAAGGAAGAAAGAGGAGAGGCATCAGCAATGGGGCATCTAATTTCATGGTAGTATAATGTTCTGCTGACCAAGAATGAGCTAGCTGATAGCTCTTGGCACTTATTCTCTTACAGCACAACTTCAAGCATTATTTTGGGCTAGATTGTCTATGCCCTCCTATCTGTAAACAGTAAATACTTGGTCTAAGGCTTTTGGTGAAGACGTTTTCTTTCAAATGCAGTAACAAAAGGATTATTTTAACTGGATAGTTCCTACTAATTAACTGTTTTAACAGATTTTTAAAAAAGATTTCAGCTTTGGTGAGCTATTTCAATAATAAAATAAATTCCCATTCATTTTTGAGAAATTTTTGGAAGACTTTCCAATTCAGTCCATGAAGGGTGTTAAAATATATAGATATGTATGTTTAATGCTCATTTTATGTTATTTATGTACATTTTTTGACTTAGTATTTCTTGACAAGAAATATAAAATATTTAAATAATTTTTTTAAAAAGAAATTGGAAGCAAAAATAGTAAAAGTTTTGTGAACATTCCTGGAGACAAAAAAATTAACACTTGGTTTGAAACATAAATATAAACTAGCTTATTAAATGGCAGCATCTGAAATACAGTATCTGGAAAAAATAGGAGAATATCACCCTGGCTATAGCATTTATTCTCAGTTGAAGATCAAAGATACAGAAATAATCTGTTATTTGCTTTCACCAGAAAGAGGACAAAGCATCTATGTCTTATTTATTTTTGTAAAACAATATGGAACTTCTCTCAGATTCAGATAATGCAAAATTTAGTATAAACCGTATTTTTATTATTTTTATTTCTGTGTTAGCTATATAAAGATAATTATATATCTTTCTAATTGAATCATTAAAGCATCAACATCATATTTCCAGATAACTCAATTAAAATCTATATTTTTATGCAAGTCACTGGAAACAATCCATGAAGACACTTTTATAGTTCTCACTAAGAATAAAGTGACAGCAGCTACTCTCACAGTAATTGTTCATCATCTAAATTGAATGGCAAGTTTGAAGAAGCAGCATTGCTATGTCTGCATTATGACTTAATATTTTAAGAAGAGAGAGTTTTATATACTGTCTTGAGTTCCCAACCATAAAGGCAGGGTAAAAAAAACTAACAAATAAATAAATGCCAGGAAAATAAATGCTCATCACCTCATGCGTCTTTGCTTTATATTTTCCAATAATTATTTTGAGATTTCATTTTCCCCTTTAAGTATCTTTATTTTTATTTTATGTATTTTTTTTCTGTGAAAAATTCCTACCATTTATGCAAGCTTCCTAGAATGGTTTTTGGGGGAAAAAATACTTCTGGTCATATTAATTATAAAAATATTTGCAGTTTTCTTAGCAAAAGAAGTTTTTTTCAAACTTAATTGTAAAATATGTGGACTTCAACTCCCAGAATTCCTCAGTCAGCATTCTGAAAATTTTAGGAGTTGAAGTTCCCATATCTTACAGTTGCCAAGTTTGGAGAACACTGATTTAGAACCTTCCAGGATACAATTATACTCGGTAATACAACTTACTGAAAAATTATCAATTATTTTCCTATATCTTACACAAGTTAAGATTGAAATGTACTTTTAGGGTTTTGATCATGCTAAGTTTCTATGCCTGGTCAAAATTGCTATGATTGTCATTCTATTTATGCTGAACCATAAGGAGTCCGTAATTTACTGTTATATTCTTCTTGTTCCAGGGAATACCGTGATTTGGAGATCTGTTTTCAGACACTTGCAGCACTAAAATGGCTTCTGCTGTAATTAGTTCAGTCCCTACAACTGCATCTAGATTTGCTCTATTGCAAGTTGATAGTGGCAGTGGCTCTGATTCAGAATCTGGAAAGGGAAGAAGTAATCAGAGTGGTGGAAAGACACAAACTGCAGGCAACAAGTCGACTATAAATGAAAAGAGAAAGGAAAAGAGGAGGAAAAAGAAGGAGCAACAGCAGAGTGAAGCAAATGAGGTTAAGTGTGGGTTAAATTGAAAAACAAAAACAAAAACAAATTATCTTAAGAAAAATAGATCACCATACAGTTAAACTGTGAAAATAGTTTAGTGAGTCATTCTTCATATGTGAAAATAGTTCATTCTTCTCATTTTTTTTAGCTCAGAAATCTTGCTTTTAAAAAAATTCCTCCAAAAGCCTCCCATGGAGTCTGCTTTTCTCTGCACGAACAAGCTTTCAATCACACAGGGAGGAAAGACTCCCAGGAAGAGGATTGGCAACAGTGGAGACAAAGAGATGAGCAGGTACTTTAGTATTTTATTTTTCAATATATTACTGCCAAATTCTAGCACTCCTTCATTATTTTGCCATAGCTACAACTTTAAGCAGGTTGGCCTTAAGAGAGAGAGTGGCTGCCCCAAAGTCACCTTGTGTGGTTCTGTGACTGAACATAAGACTTGAACTCATGACTCTCCAATGCCAACCTAGCATCATAATAGGAGTCTCTGTGGCGCAGTGGTTAGAGTGCAGTACTGCAAGCTACTTATGCTGCAGCCAGCTGCCTACAATTTGGCAGTTCAAATCCTACCAGGCTCAATGTTGACTCAGCCTTCCATCCTTCCGAGGTGGGTAAAATGAGGACCCAAATTGTTGGGGCAATATGCTGACTCTCTCAACCGCTTAGAGAGGGCTGTAAAGCACTATAAAGTGGTATATAAGTCTTAAGTGCTATTGCTATTTCTATAATCACTATATCACATTGGCTCTTGTGCTGCTTAGATCTTCTTCCAAAAAATTATATATAAAACTGCAACCTAAGGTTTGGATATACTGAAAGCAGTCCTTATGGATACATGCATAGAATTAGTAAGCAACTGGCTGCAATCTTGAGCAAATTTATTTAGAGTAGGGATCCCCAAATCTTTCAGCTCATCAACCTCTTAAGTTTAAGGTTGTTTATCAATCCCCAAACATAAATTTTATGCAAAAAATACTTTATGAATAATAATAATAGCAACTACAGTATAATACATAATAATCTTCATAAAAATAAGTAATATTTGAAATATGAAAAAATACAGGATTTAACATACCTCTTTAAACTTGTATTTTGATATCATTAATGGGAAGGGTGCAGCTGATGACCATCAAAATGGATACTGATTTGGTTGGAGATTGGTGAATTTTAGTCATAAATCACTACACTCTTCCAAGTTCAATCTGTTCCTGTTGTTCCCCGTTTATTGACCTTTTGACATTCAGATAGACTATTTTAGAGAAGCCTGAGTTACAGCAAAGTCTTCCTTAATTCAGAATGTATGTTGTTATATTTTTGAATGTAGAACATTTCAGCATCAATAGCTGTACCACAATTGCCTTTACTATTCTCTACAAAATCTTACTAAAGACATCAATGATGAGAAAAATGTTTTGTAGATCCAGCATACATGGTATTTATACACATGCTGCTATATACATTTATTTTACAGGAGCAAGATTTTACCATTCTTGTTCTGGTCTTCTTAATTTCACTTAAGGAATACAGTAAAGGACAGTGAAAAATAGTCTGAGTCCACTTCATCAAAGAATAGTTTTAAATTAAAGGGTATGTATAGTGAAATAAATGTTTTGTCACAACATCTGCTTTTCTGCCTTGTTTTTTCAGCTGACTTCTGAAATGTTTGAAGCAGACCTTGAAAAAGCTTTACTTTTAAGCAAACTGGAATATGAAGAACACAGAAAGGTATTTCTTACTTTCACTTTAAGATTAAAGCATAATAAATATCCATTCAAAATCCTGGATCTATCATAATATCAGTTATTTTCTTAATGTACAAAAGTTTTGAGCAGCTTAAAAGTATTTAAATATTGGGTCAGGAAAGAAAGCCTCAGTTCGAGTTAGGACTTTGTTTTTCTTGCACTAAAAAAAGAAAATATTTTTTAAATTTCCTTCCTTAATATAGATAGTTCTCAGATTATAACCACTCATTCACTGACTTATGACGGTGTTGAACAAAGGTGGGATTTTGATTTTCGTCGAAGGTGCAGCCCTCACAGTGTCCCCTGCAGTCATGCAACTGCAGTACAGACAGCTGGCTTGTACTTAAAACACTTTCAGGTTTCTGTGGTCATATCACTGCCATGTATGACCTTCTATGCTGGCTTCCCTCAAAATTGATGGGGAAAATGGCAGAAGGGTCACAAGTCGTTCCCATTCTCGCCTGATGTTCACTGCCTACTTGTATTCTATAGGTTCTACCCGCTCACATTTCATAGTGCCTGCCCGCAACACCTGACTGCCTGTGGCACTCACACACCCATAGCTCTCAACTGCCAGCTGGCTTGCCAACACCTATCTCTTCTCATGTCATGGTCAAGTGAGTTCCTTGTTTAACAAGCCATACAGTCCTGGGGTTACAATAGCAACCAGCACTGCCGGGATTACCACTACTAAGCAATGTGGTCATGTATTGTTCACAGCCACATCGTGTAACAGTGGAATTTCCAGTCCCAATTGCCAGCGAGTCCAGTCCTAAAGACTACCTGTACATACACGTACAGGTTTTATATGATTCAACATGAATTGATTAAATAAACTGGTTTACCAACCTAGCCTCAATGTTCTTTTTAAACATCCATTGACAAAAATTATGTGTGAATATAAAAACATCAGAAGAGAAGGAAACATTAATATTTTGTCATAGCTTATATTAAAATATAGTGTTATAAAATTGAAAACTATAAAATGCCTGAATCAGTTAAAACAATATTAATATAAATTATATAATTTCAATTTAAACAATGTGTATGCTAAACAGATTTTTTCAGTAAACTATAGGCATTTATCATTTCATCTGAAAAATACTAATCAAATCATAGAACCATAAATTAGAACTAACATATTAGCCAGCTGTGCATTAGTACACCTACTTTCTTCTCATTTCGGTTTTGTTCTAATTATTAGAATTAATAAATTAAGAAATGTTAGCTTTCTGTTACATAAAGTCTGGGATTCTGCTTGGTTGTCCAAAAAATATCAGGTTCTATAAACAAACAACAAACTTGGCCTTCTGGTTTAATTTGTCTGAGAACAACAAACTACAATTTTTGTTTAGGGCAGGGGAAAGATGAATAAAATATATACAACAGTGTGAAACTTGTTCCTGAAAACCAGTGATACTGCCTTTCTATTACAAATGTATTGGGCCTTTTCTGATTTATTGCATATAGCAGGGGATTCTTCTGGTGCTTGCAGAAAATACAATTATCAGTTTCTAATGTCCCATGTAAAAGAAAGTAATCTATAAAAGAGTTGTTTTTCAGTATGGTAATGGAATTAGAGTAACAAAATGTAATTAGATCTTCTCTAATTTTAGATCACAGTTCAAAATATGGGTGGCAGGTGTTCCGTTGCTAGTTATGTAACTGATTTTGTAAAAATAAATTATAAAAGTCTTTGTAATAATAATATTGTAATAAGATTGACTTCTGTTTTAGTAGGAAAAGTATTCCCAGCATAATAGTAGAAATACTCAAACATCTATCTACCTACCTACCTACCGTTAAAAAAGAATCTTAATTTTAAAAAATACCTATAAACATTTCCTAGCTATATCATTTTCTCTCTTTAAAATACCTTTTTGCTAAGAACTCAGTGTAAACTATGAGGGATTAATTGGGCCTTGAATTTACAATAGTATAATAGACGTTCCAAGGAGGAAGTCAAAACATATACTTCTGCATATATTTTAGACATTCAAACAGAAATTTCCAATTACATGGCTAGGGTTGGAGATAAGTCCCAAGTCAGGAGAAGAAAAAAGGAAGCAAAACCTGTGTGCTTTGATTGTTTGTTCAGTAAAGAGTCACTGCTGTTTGCTGTGATGCAGAAGGTCCAGATGGCACAGTGACCAGTTAGTGTGGCTCTGCTGAGTTAGTGATAAGTGTACTTAATCAGGATACTGATAAACATACTCAGAATACTGACTGAATTGTGTTTGAAAATAGATAAGGTTTGAAAGAGAGGATTTGCTTAGGTAACATTTTTGAGCAGCAGCTCTGCCCTTTTTGATTTGAGATTAGGGATTCTTCCACTCAGAGTCATAAGACTGAATAAACCATCTACCATGAAGGAATTGATAAGGGAAGAAGATTAAAAAATGCTAAGACCTAGCTGATCACAATTCAACTTGCAGATATAAGGAGGCTCTAGCAGCAAAATTGCTGCAAAACCGATCCAGTAGTTTAATTAGCCCAACAGTCTCTTGTTTGAGGTTCCTTTTGGTTTTCTTCCCAAATTCTCTTATATTTCCAATAGATAAGAGAGTGAAAAAAATTCTAAATGTTTTCTGATAAGGTGATTCAAGACATTATAGTTTTTATTTGGGAAGATGTAGAGCCATCTGAGATGAAGTTTCAGCTTCCAGTAAAATTTTGTTTCTCAGAAAAGAATTCTCTGCAAGACTTTCCAGTGTTCAATAACTATTTACACATTAACTGAGTAGTGAAAACAGATTACAAGGGGCAGTTGGAGAAGCACAGTTCTTCAGAAATCAATTCCTTGGGTCCTCATCTTCCTTATTTATAGCCAGTAGAGTAAGCCTCTCTTGATCAAATTACCCTCTACCAGGCTAAGAAACCCCATAAGTATCCATTGGGATATAACCCAATAGCTATAGGTTGTGATCAATTGTCTAGTAGCTGTGATGGGCTCTGGTACCAGGGGTTTCAGGGATAAAAATGAGGCCATAAGGAATTCTGATGACAGGAAGCTTTTGTTCTCAAATCCTGTAAGCTTCAGACTTAGTCATTAAGTCAACAACTGTAATACATGTTTTCTTTTCAGAGAATGAACTGCTTTCTTACAGCAGGGGACATATGACTAGGTTCTCTTCCTACATACTCTAGAAGGCAGTGCTAGACTTTTTGACTGAGCTTCCTATGTGGAGATATCACATAAGCTTCTCCAAAAGCTATGACAGCTAATGATGTGGCAGAATTTCTTATTAAAGAAATTATTCTCCTTAATGGGGAATAGTGTCTTTGGAAATTCTTCATGACATGCATGTTGAAATATCAAATAAAGAGAGTATAAGAAGAACTGAAAAATGACTAGAATTACTTTTTCTCCATTACATTTCAGCCAAGAAGCAGAAATAGTGAACATGGTGGCAGAGATTTTTACCCTTTTTCTTCAAGTTAGATTATTTTTATGCTTATAATCACCCAATAATTATTTTCCTTTCTTATGAACATGTAATGAAAAGTATAAAAACTACTGGGCTAAACAATTCAAATAATACAATGAAGGTAAAATGAGCAGCAAGAATAAAAACCAGTCCCAAAGCCTGATTCCTAAAGGTCCAGTAAATGATAGAATTTAGCATGATACCCTATGCTTAGTAGTAGGAAAGATTTTAGTAGTTTGTAGTCTCCTGTGAAGTGTTTATGTTAGATCATTGAGCCCATGCACTGTCAAGGAGGGTTGTGCTTTTGAACTGTTTTCAAAAATTCAAAACTTTTTCCTCTCTTTAAAATTTTAAAAGAAATAAAAGTGCCATTCATCCGATAAGCAGCACTTCCTTCAAACAACAGGATCTCAGGCATATGTTCAATTTTTGTTTTAGTCCCAAGAAAATGGAATGGAAGAATCCTATTACGTTCTAAAGACCTCAAGAAGCATGAAAATTAAATCAATTTGTATGGAGATGTTCAGATCTTTCGAATGTGCTTATTGAAAGGAGACTTTATCACTTTGGTGATCTCATAGACTTCCACCCTTTGAAGACATTGCAAGTTTCTCTGGTTAATGTATCAAATGCATTTCAGTGCACATCCTCACCCTTTGAGTTCTCCTCAGCTTCCAAGATAGTTACAAAACTGCTGTCCATCTTAATTTCACATCTTGGATATTGGGAATCTCATGGTGTTTCAATAAAATATAGCAGATTCCACAGTTTCCTTGAAGAAGATAGCTCTGCAATTAGAGAAGTTCTCTCATCCTGTATTTTAAACCTCATTTTCCTGCCCTCATTGGTAGGGAATCAAGACCAAAGAATCATCACCTAAATGGAGTATTGTCTTTCAGTGCTACAAGTGCTACTCATCAGAGTCTTGTCTAAATGAAAGCTTCTCTGACATGATGGACATCAACAGTTTTTGAGAAGGACGATCCCCTTAAGGGGGAGAAATAACAGAGTAAAAGAATTATTAGTATCAAAAGCTGAGGAATATATATTGGGAGGGCTTACTGGCACAAAACAGGGCATTTACCTCAGATTCCCATAGTGTAAAGTGATAAGAAGTACTGGCTTTCCTGTTTGGGCTGAGGGGCAAGCATATACTGATATTGGTGACAATGTAACTGCAAAGACTCATATCAACAGGAATGAAGCAGCTGCCAGTTGCAAGATATTTGGCCAAGGTCCTTCCATCTGGATACAGAATGGCTGAACCTTCATGACTGAAGACTGAACAGCACATATTTAAGGCACAAGTAGGTGAGAGTGGAGTTTTACAGACGTCTAAGGCACTGAGATGGAAACACATTAAAGAGCTATGAAATCACTAGAACTTTTTGTTTCTTTGTCATAAGAGAAAAGGTAAAATTACCTATCAGATGTCATATTTCTTTTGTTTTCTGAATGATGCAATTAGGGAAGGGCTACAGCTTACTATTGCAAAGAGGTGATTACAGCTAAGATTTTGGAGTTTGTCCATCATGTTGAACCAGGAGGGAAGGCACACTCTGGATGTATGTAAGGCTCTCAAAGTGTCTCAGAAATATTCAGGATGTTCAGTTGTGTAGATAACCTTTTTCTTTGTAATCCTTTTTTTCTTTTTATCAAAATAAATCTGGGCACCTATAGTTGACATGTTTTTGTTCTTTCCCCAAGAAAACCCTCAGTGTTTCTACTCTGGCAACACTAACATTGGTATTCTCACTGGATATATCTGAGCAGCCATTTGGTTGTTAATGTCCATGTTTATTAAGATGCTGCCTATTGGATACCTTTGCTTCTAATTTTTTTAAAGCATAGAATTGAAAGAGTTAAAACAATTGTTTGGGCTGTGTAAGGCATACAATTATTATATGCAAAAATTAAAGTATCCTTAATTGGTAGTGATCCATACTCTGCTTGAATATACTAGCTATAGACATAAAGTTCTACCTCACTGAACATTCTATTACTGAATTGTTCTTAAGGGAGTTTTTTTTTTCTGGTGTTCAGTTGAAATCTGGAGTTACAGAAAATAGATGGACTTATTTTGAGTGACAGGTTTCAGGTACTTGATGCTTTCATATTCTTTTGAAAAACAAAAAATACAAAATCAAATATAAGAAATATGAGAAGAAGTTGAAGTGCTAAATTTGCAGATTGTAGCTCCTAGTTCAATTTTTCTAGATTTGCAAGCTAAGCATAATTGTAACTGGTTACTACCGCATTGGCACCACCACCACCAAGCAATCCCAGGTTTGTAGACCAATGGAGAAATACAGGCATCCATGCTCAGTTCTTTATTGTGTCAGTTTTTCACCCATAGCAATTTCTCATGCTTCTAAGTGCCACTGCAGTAATGAAAGATGTAGAATAGCTTTCAGTGACTTGCTGTAACAAATTTATCAACTAACAATAAAAATAATCAGTTTCTTATGTTGCCTTAATTTATATGCCATAGGAAATATGGACAATAAACCACAGCAGGATTCATTGTGAGAGACCGTTGGGTATTTTTCATATTTTCTTCAAATATTTTGACCAGAAGTAAAACTAACCATGCATTATAAGAGAGAACAATATGTACCTTTTTGTTTATATCCCCCTCAATGTAGTCCAGAAAAGTTATGATTCATATAGAATAATTCTATTTGACAGCATTTATAAATTGCTCCAATAAAAATATAAATTAAAAAATTATAGAAAATTCTATCAAAACAAGATTAAGAAGCAATTAGAAGATTCTTAAACATTGTGGTATTGTGACTCTTACAATTATAAGTGTTGTGTTAGCTTCCTTCATAGAGCCCATTAATATGACAAGTGATTAGATGGGTTTTATGTTTCTGCAATCAATATTTAAATAGACCACTTTTTATAAGTAAATTATTAAATTTTAAGCAATACATTACAGTATGTAAGGCGCGGACAACCAGACTTACATATGAAGAGTTCAATTAGCTGTTTATAGCTCAAGCCTATTAGAATTACACAGACTTCTCGGGATTCTTCTCAGAGATATAGTTTACATCTGGGTGAGACTAACTAGATAAGGTTCAGTGGCATTTTGAAAGGGTGTGTGGGTCAGACTTTGCCCTCTTGGGCCCTGTAGGGATTCTAGGCTAATTCCCCATTTGATTCCTTCCCATGGCTTAGACAGTCTTCTCAAACTTTGAATCATACCTATGTATTTGTCCAGGAAAAATGAAGCACAAAGTCTGGTGGAAGTTTTGACTGTGGTTTCATTTTGCCTATAGATGCCTGATCATTTTTATTATTGTTGTTATTATGAACCCTCGTAAGTTATTCCTTAGAACCCAATAATATACAATGAAGCTGAACTATTGTGTCCACAAATAATTTAATTTCACATTTCTTCTTTATAGTCTACAAAATTTGGTTAATCTACAGAATTCAATAATACAGAAAACATAACTTAGGCAACTTATTAGAGAAATTAATGGATGTTCAAACTATTATTGGCTACTCATGATGACACTTATATCCAGCTTTTGTTTCCTTGAATGGGATCTAGCTGGATACTATGGCAACAGAATGCTAGACTCATTGATATTTAGTATTTAAGAGATATAAGATAAATTTGAATTATTTGGCCTGTAAGAACATTTCTATTCACTGAAGTAATACATTCATGACAATAAAACTATAGAATCATATTTGAAGTTATTTATTTATTAGATTCTTATCCTACTTTTATTACTTTGTAATAATTCAAGGCAGCAAACATACCAAATATTCCTTCCTCCTTCTATTTTCCCCACAATAACAATCCTGTGAGATGGATTGAGCTGAAAGAAAATGACGGGTCCAAGGTCACCCAGTTGGCTTTCATGCCTAAGGCAGGACTAGAGCTACTTCCTATGATGAGTAAAAACATTTGGGACAATTAAGTGAACAGGAAATTAAGAAAATAATGTTTATAATAATGTTACATAATGTTGTGCAATTCATTGTATAATGCTAAATAGAGTTCACCTATTTGGAGAAACATCCAAAAATAATAAATTGTATCAATCAAAATGTTATACTATATATTGTATTTCCTTTTTGTGCTTAATTTTGTTTTGATAGAAGTTTATTATATACATTTTTGAAATAATTAGAAAAAATATTTTTTTTATTCTGTTACAGGAATATGAACGTGTTGAAAATACATCTCTTCCACCAAAGGCTATACATAAAAAAGAGAAACGAAAAATTCATCAAGGAAAAGACAAACCTCTCAAAGTGTCTTTAAAAGATTTTCAGTCTGATTCTAACATAGGTATGTTTCTATTTTTAATTGTGAACCAGAATGCTCAGAACTTAGAACTTTTGCCAGGCTGGAGAAACTGATTTATAAGGCAATTAAAAGGAATTGCATTCAGGAAGTTAATGGAAAATATTAAAATTACTGAAAATGCTGTTAGTTGTAAAATATTACATGTTTTACATATTATATTTATGTAATCAATACTTCATGGCATATTCATCCCACTTTTTAACCACTAAGAAACTTTAACAACTAATAGATTAAATATTAAAAAATGCTGAAAGCAATGATAGTTGGTGATCACAATACATATGAATTGCACACGGTCTTCCAATTAAGGCCACTTAACTGAATGTAGTAAAGAGAGAGGAAAATGTACTTTGACCCATCTTTCTTGAATGCCCTTCTCCACCTTCTATTGAAAAGCATATAAGAGCATTCCCAAGCTAATTCTGCTAACATCCCTTTAAAGTTCAAGGCAATAACTCAGTCCTAATCTGAAAGCACCCAGAGAAGCTTTTGAAAAGAACTGAAATATGTTATGAACAGGGATTCCATGTCAGAAACCTTGCAGCTTCTAATTATTCTTCAATACATTGCATATATTACTTGGTTGGGAAGATCATGGATAACTGAGGAGTCAGTTATTATTATTATTACTTTATGGATCATCATTTAAAGTTTAGAGCAATTGAACCTGAGTGAAGTATATCATCCAGGAGTTCAGAAGTCAGTGCAGAGTGTAATCCTTCACTTAGAGAAACAGTTTAGGAAGATATACTAGTTTATGCTTTTGAAAGGTGCTGAGAATTCCTGGCAAATCACCAGATTGTTTTCCAGCTAAGGTCATTCCTCAAGATAAAGACAGTTATGTTTTAAAAATTCAGAGACAAAAATATTTTTTTAGCAAATGTCTTTTGGTTTATGTTGAAGGCCATTTAACTGTTAAGAGCTAAGAAAATTAACAGATTTTGATGAGAGGAACAATCAAATTAATGGATTAGAATTTAAATGAAAACTCATGGATGCTGGAAATTTAGTTGAATTGGACACATCTTCAGTAGGGCAGGCCAAAATTTTATTTTCTTGAATTCTGGAGTTTTTAACCTCCAATGCCCACTCAGTATTACCAGTGAAAGCAACAAAAAGAGATTGTAGACCAAGGTTCAAAACATCTCTATTTCCTCTACAGTTAGTGTGCAAAAATACTACTCGGGTACTCTCTAATATTCCCATTTGAATGGTTAGTATTTAGACTCAAGAAACTGTTAAATCAAGAAACAAGGATTTTAAATTCAGGGTACCTTGTATTATAATTTTTATAAATATATGGTATTGAAATCTGATTTTGGGGGGGCTTCAGATTTATTTAAATATTTTACCTGTGACATTTCTCATGTTTCAGATCATTTTCCCAAAAGGCAAGAGGTAAGATCTTGAGTTTAACATAACATTAATTATTCTAAACCTCTAGTGACATTATGTATGGCAAGTTACTGCTGAACACTTTCTTTTATATAACACTCCTGTCCTCGATAGCCCAGAGAAATACTTTATCTCAGCCCAGCAAGTTGGACTAAACCAGTAACCCCCAAATCTTTTGGGCACCAGAGACGAGTTCCGCAGAGAAAGGTTTTTCCATGGGCCAGAGGGGACATGGTTTTGTGTGCTGCCTGCATCCCGTGTATAGAGCTTTGCTTGTTTATGCAACCTGGTTTCTAGCATGCTGTCACCCGGTGCCAGTCCACGAACTGGGGGTTGGGGACCTCTGGACTAGACTAATAAATAAACACCTTATACGTCCAGATTAATTTTATTGTAACAGCTATGGTAACAGAATCTTGCAAATTTGAGTATTCTTTCCCTCCTTCACTTTATCTTTGTGTGAACTAGGGAGGTGCTTGTCTGAGATGATTTCTCACATTGTTTTCTTGGCCCAGCCTCAAGCTCTTCTTACCTGACCACTGCTTTGATAGCAGTTCTTCCTCCTGTTAAAGACCATTCCATCTACCTCTACAGTTTGATATACAGGTAGTCTTCAACTTACGACTACAATTGAGACTGGAATCTCATTAAGAAGATACCCATTTTACTGCTTTGCTCAATGACTGCAATCCCAGTTGTCCCAGCTATCATGTGGGTTGTTGAGCCTTGGGAATAAAGCCTCACATCTTGGTCTACTTATTTTTGCCTTTTTCTCCAGCTTCAGGCATGGCCCAGTCGATGTGCAGCATGGTCTTTCATCAAGGCCATCTCGTACAATCCTGCAAGTGGGCTCCATTCTTATGATCTTTGGAAGGTTGCTTCATCAACTAACGTAATTTGGAGAAGGGGCCTTCTGAGTGATCATGGGAACAATTATATTTGCTAGTTTCCTAGGGGAGGAAGGCTAAAAAACTAGTGAATGCTACCATTCTAAAGGCCTGAAATCAGTATGCTGCATGAATGCACCTCTTTTGGGCCTAAAACCAAGAATACGTAATTATTCTTCCTCGTGAAGTTCTTTATGTTTCCACTATAGACAGAATCTCACCAGACTAAGTATTTTAATATCTGCATCTACCATTACCCTGTGAACTCTTCCCTACTTGTGACTTAGGCTTTTTCTCACACAAAATAACAAGATTGAGCTGTCTCTTATTTCTCTGGAATATACCTCTTTCCTGGGAATTCAGCCAACTACATTCCATCACAACCTCAAATATTCCAAACTACATTTTTGTTCAGAAAATATAGATAACCGAGAATCCAGAAAGATAGGAATGCTTTTAAAAAAATTTCACACTAAAATGAATAGCAGTACAAATTATTTAGTTCTGTTTCTTATACATTCTTTACCTGTGATTAATGACTGATTAAACATTTTTCTGAATAAGTATGTAATAAAAAATAGGATTTTTTAAGGTCCAAAATAATAATCGCAAGCTCCAGTTTGTTGTGTATCCATTACGCTTGCTCATGCCTTACCTTCTATTGATTCACCACCATTTTCTTCCTTGTTTGAGGGCTGCCTTAATTATGTATGTCTTGTTAACTGGAGTCCACATTGCAAATATTACATAAGCAAACCTTGGACTATGAGTTTTCCAAGACAGACTATGAGTTTTCCAAGACACACTATGATTGAATTTAATGGAGCCTTGTTTGAGTCATAGAGGCTTAAAATTATTGATTATGTCACTGCTTCATTTCAACAAATTAGAGTTAATGTTAGCTACAGGTAATCCTTGACTAACAACCATTCATTTAATGACTGTTCCAAGTTACAGTGGCACTGAAAAAAATAATTATGACCTGTCCTCACATTTAGAACCATTGCAGTATCCCCATGGTTAGATGGTCAAAATTTGGATGCTTGGCAACTAGCATGTATTTATAACAGTTGCAGCATTCCAGGGTCATGTGATCACCTTTTGCAATCTCAGCCGGCTTCTGACAAGCAAAGTAATGGGGAACTCTGGATTCATTTAAAAGCTGAAGTGATTTGCTTAGCATCTGTGGCAAACACAGTCATAAAATCAAGCATGACTTACTTAACCACCTTTTTAGCAATTTAAATTCTGGTCCCAATTGTGATCATAAGTCAAGGACCACCTGTACTTTTTAGGGTAGAAGTTCTCACATAAGTCATGACTCCCCCATGAATAAAGATCATGAGGAGCTTGGGAGCAGGTGCAAAATTTCTGTTTTAGTTTGAAAGCTGATCAGGCTTAGTAGCAGCAAAGCAGAAGTACTGTCAAAATTCACTCTCATTTTGCCCTGATAAAGCCTATAACAAAGCACAGGGTGAAGGTTCTACCTTGCCTCCACAAATGCATTTTCCTTTTAGGGATCACAGTATAATTTAAGAACTCTTGTTTTAGGTGGCTTATCTAAAATAGATGGAAAGCTATAAAACAAGAGAGGACACATATGTGGCTTTAAGGCTTATTACAACTTCTTACATTTCTAGTTCAGCATTACATTCAAATGCAGTTGGACACATTTATCATACATATCCTATTATCTAACAGCATGGGGAATTATTACAACTTGATCAACAGTGACAGTTTATATTTAAATCTATGAGTGTAGGATTTCTTGATAAGAATTTATAACTTCTGTTTTGAAATTGATCCATGAGCCTTAAAACAATTATTGTCTAGCTGCTGGGTGGTTTTTGTTAGAAGTTAATTATAGTTTCTTTACAGGAATTGAACTCGCCACATACTCTCTTGAATGATGGCGAATTCTTCAATAGACTGGAAGATGATATGCATAAAATTCTAAATAAAGAAAAAAGAAGGGAGCCTATCACAGATTATGGAATAGATAACAGTACATTTTGTGACCGCACACAGGTATATTTAAGAGGAATTAAATACATATAACATCAGCAGTAAGGAGTATAGTTGAATTAGAGGAGTCAAAATTGATTATCCTATACCAGAAGTCTTCAAACTTAACAGCTTTAAGACTTGTGGACTTCAACTCCCAGAATTCCTTCTTCAGTCATGTTAGCTCAGGAATTTTGGGAGTTGAAGTCCACAAGTCTTAAACTTGCCAAGTTTGAAGACCCTTGTCCTAAACAACTCAAAGGAGAAACAGAAGCAGCACAAGACTTGCCAAAAAAAACCCTAGAAAATGTCTTGATATTGGAAATTATCTGACAAGGAATTACATCACTTTAAGAATGGGCCATGGTTTTGCTTGTTCTCCTTCTCTTTTCTTCGTCTTTGTTTTTATTGTGTCAAATATATAGATAGAATATCTATTCTTAGTTAAGTCACTGTAGCTTTTATATATCAAGAGCATGATAAAAATATTTTAAAGAAATACAAAACAAATTAATAGCTGGTTTGTCATGTTACAGAAAAGTCCACAAATAGAATAGTTACGTTTGTATATCTGGCAATAATGGAAACTAAGTTGGCAACTAAAGATTTTTAGACTCTCGGGAAAGCTAATATTAATACTGGTTAGGATATTCCTGCCTTGCCAATTCTGACAGAAGATCGATTTTGAACCTGTCTTGAATTGAACCTGGATATTTGTTTCTTCAAAAACAACTCTCAATAATCTTTCTATAGACTTCTGAAATCTTTG
>NC_141991.1:196098803-196136303 GCF_049901715.1 Pseudonaja textilis | reverse complement strand
CACCATATGGGCTGTTTTTTTCAACTTGTTCGAGAAAAAATTGAGCTGCTTAAATGAATGGCTAAGAGATTCTGAGCATGTGTGGGTCTGAAACAGTATTCCCAAATCATTTTTGATACATCAACGGCCCTAAGAAATGTAAAAGCCTACAGTCCCAGAATTTGTACCCCCATTGTACACTGTGTTTGAATTAGTGGTGTGTGCAAAAGGAACCACCATTTTTATGCAGTGATAGTTCTTCTGCTACTTTTATTCTAAAAAGAGAGGAGGCATGCAATCAGGTTTAAAGAGATTCAGGGTGAGCCTCTGTGTTACATTGTCCCTGAAAACTACAACAAATACAGTCAATTTAGCACCCTTGACCCTGCTGCAGCTTTACATGTCCCTAGTTAAAGGCCTACAATATTAGTAAATCCTACTTCATGCTTTATGTTAAAACTATTAATCACCCATCTTCAGCAGTTAGTCGCCTGAGGTTTCTCAGGTTTTCTTAAAAAGCCTATGAAGGAAAAAAGAACATAAATTTATCCTACAGTTTCTGTCACCTTTCAAATAAAGCAAGAGAAAATGACAGATTGCGTGGCAGTGTTCTACAAGGGTTTTTTTTTTTTTTTAAAGGCACCTAAAATAATTTGCAATAATTTATTCTTTCTGGAAATGAATTCCTTTAATGTCACCCTATTTTTCAATTAGAGGCAACGGATGGGCTGCATGTGATGATTCTGTTCAGAGAAATAGACAGAGATTCAAGGATGCACAGTAAATAGCATGTGTGTGTGTTTGTGGGTGGGTGTATGTGTGTATCTGGCTTTGTTTCATTTCCTTTAGTGAAGGAAAGTAGGTAAATAATCCTTATGATCAGTACTTTTCTCACCTCCCTATCCATAGATTTAAAATTAGGCCTAGATGTAATTCTAGAGATAAATCTCCAGTTATTACTAAGTCTGCAATTCAATGATCCAGGCAGCCTGAAGTACCATTGATTATTCATAGGTTTCTTGGGCTGGGCCAGCTACAAAACTCTTCATTATTCCCCTGAGTGCCTTTCTGCATCCAGCATGCATCTGACATGTAGTTCCTCCCCCTCAGAGGACTGGAGGCAAGAGCCACAGAAGTTAGGAAATAAATGCCTTAGGGGCAGAAAGGATAAGTAGGGTCAAAGAAAACAATGGGCAGAGTCTCCTGGCCACAGTAGCAGTAATGAGAAATGCCAAGCGGGTGTCTACGCCTTCTACATTCTGCAAATGAGTCTTCCCTTGTGCCGTGATCTTGGCTTATCTTAAAGCATCCAGTGCCTGCAGAAAGAAGTTTGAAAGGCGCTTCTCTTTGGAAAGCTTTGTGCAACGTGGGCCACATGCCCCTTTCTGCTTGCTTTAGGCTGGTGTATCTTAGCCTGATAAGAGTTCAGCTCTTTGCCGGACCCTGCAAAATCTTGATCTTTTTCAGCAACATGCTTTGAAGAAAAGAGAGAGAAAAAAGGAAATTTAATTGAATATTTTTATTTGGCCAATCTTGGACCATCTGTATAATCTAGGGACTCTAGGTAGAATTATCACTTGTGGCTCTCTGAACGTGTGTGTGTGTGTGTGTGTGTGTGTGTGTGTGTGTGTGTGTTTTGCAGACTTTTCATTACCCAACTAGATAAAACCATCCAAGAATGGAATGGAATGGAATGGAATAGAATAGAATAGAATAGAATAGAATAGAATAGAATAGAATAGAATAGAATAGAATAGAATCTTGGACATCTTCTAGTCCAACCTCTTGCTCAAGCAGAAGACCTTATACATTTCAGACAAGTGACTGTCCAGTCTCATCTTAAAACCCTCCAGTGATGAAACTCCTACAAATAGAATAGAATAGAATAGCAGAGTTGGAAGGGACCTTGGAGGTCTTATAGTCTAACCCCCTGCTTAGGCAGGAAACCCTATACTATTTCAGACAAATGGTTGTCCAATCCCTTCTTTAAAACTTCCATTGTTGTAGCATTCACAACGTCTGGAGGAAAGTTGTCCCGCTGAATTGTTCTGACTGACAGAATATTTATTCTTAGTTCTAGGTTGTGTGTGGGGCTTGCTCCCTACTTATGTGCAGTAGCTTGCCCTGCTCACTCACACTGCTGATGTTACATGGTTGGGGTAAGAAATATCTGCAAGCAAATAACCAACGTCAGAGAGCACTAAGGGTTCCACCGTTTCTACTCTGAGCTACGTGTTCAGCTAGTCTTTGACTTATAACAGTTCATTTAGTGACTGCTCGAAATTACAACAGCACTAAAAAAAAAAGTGACTTATGGCCATTTTTCTCATTTACAATTGCAGTAGGCCGATGGCCACATGAGCAGAATTCAGATGCTTGGCAACCGACTCATATTTATGATGGTTGCAGAGTCCTGAGGTAATGTGATTCCCTTTTGTGACCTTCTGACAAGCAAAGTCAATGGGGAAGCCTGTTTCACTTTACAACTGTGGCAAGAAAGCTCATAAAATGGGGCAAAACTCACTTAACGAATGTCTCACTTAGCAACAGAACTGTTGGGTTCAATGGTGGTCATACATTGAGGATCATCTGCATTCTCTTCTAATATATTGCTTATCAGGAGCTGTATGGACCTATCTTCTGCTTCTGGATCAGACAAACTAACTATTTGAAAGTACCTGTGTGAATAGTTGACGGAAGCCATTGATACCTTATAAAAACTTATTGACTACAAGAGCAATGACTTTCATATTATAATTCCCCAGAAAGTGTTCTAAATAAGTATTCAACATTACTGGCCAAATTGAGGGTAGCTAAGGTCAGTAGTTAATATTACATTATAACCCCTAATGTGATGTCCTGCAGCTCAAACTATTTGAACTATTTCCCAGCAAATAGAAATGAACTTTCTGCTTTTCTTGGAAAGTACTGAAAATTATGCTATCTAAGCTCAGCTGAAAATCAAATGTAACTTGCGAATATGCAATCTATTTACAGGTAGTCCTCAACCTGTACACAGAGCCCAATTTCCATTGCTAAGCAAGACAGTTATTAAGTGAGTTCTGCTCCATGTTATGACCCTTCCTGTCATAGTTGTAAAGGGAATCACTTAAATTAGTAACAGTGAATCTGGTTTCCCCATTGACTTTGCTTGCCAGAAGTCCGCAAAAGGTGATCATATGGTCATAAATACATGTCAGTTGCCAAGCATCCAAATTTTGATCACCTGACTTTGGGAATGTTACAACAATTGTAAGTGTGAAAAATGGTCATAAGTCATTTTTTTTCAATGCTGTTGTAACTTTGAACGGTCGCTAAACAAGTAGAGATCAGTCAAGGACTACCTGTATTTAGTTTTAAAACTTGCATACTGATAATTTTTATTTACATTTGGGCATTGGATAGGATATAGCAATAGCACTTAGATTTATATACCATTTCATAGTGCTTTACAGCAGTCTCTAAGCGGTTTAGAGTCAGCATATTGCCCATTACAATCTGGGTCCTTATTTTACCGACCTCAGAAGGATGGAAGCCTGAGTCAGCAGAAATAACATGTAGTACTGCATTCTAACCATTGTACCACTATGGCTCATATAAAATAAAAAAAAACATTAAGATGGTGTCACAAGCACAGACGCCATCTTGGTTTTGAGGACATTCTACCACTATCTTGTAGTGCTTTCTTTGATTTCAGTCAAAAGGCACCAGACAATGTCTGAATAAGTGTCAGCAAATCTGACCTGGGTTTGATACCTCTTAGTTTGAAATGAGAAAAACCAGTGATCCATGCTGAAAGTTCATAAGTTACTAAAAATATCACAAAGTAATTTTCCAGGCACATTACTTGATGCCTAACTATTCTCTATGGGTTTTTTTTAAAAAATAGGTACATTTTCATGGAATGTATAAATGAGCACACTAGCAACTTGAGGTAGCCAAATTTTGGATGCCAGTTCTTTATACTAGGTGAAGGAAAGTTGTTGGAATCTGCAGGTTAGGCTTAATGCTAAGGCAAATGCTTCATATTTCTCCCACAGTTTTGGAACCTTAAACCTAATGAAATATTTGTCATTTTCATTGCATTGCTTATTTCTCAATATTAGTTAGCCCACATATTTTCAATGCAGGTTAAGGGTGACAAAACAATGTGTCTGCATGTTATAATGAGCTTTAGAAAAATACCTCTTTTTTCTGTTCCTTTGTTTTTCCTCTCTTTCTCTCTCCCTCCCTCCCTCCCTCCCCCCCATCTCTCTCTCCCTCCCTCTCTCTTTCTCCCTCCCTCCTCCCCTCTCCCCTCCTATTATTCAGTAAAATATAATTTGCAAATTCTCAACTCTGGAAGGCTACAATTTGCTCTCATAAAGCTGTATTCAAGTTGCTATTTTGATACCTGGTCATCTAGTGGTTGATCTGAAAAATGCAACCCATCTAGCATTTAGTTTTGAAGAAACGAAGCAGGCAAGAAAAAATAATAATAAATGAAGCATGAAGGCAGCAACATAAAGCTTTAAAAGATTCTAGTAGGACTCTAGTAATCAGGCAAAATGTTTTGATTGTTATTACAACTTTGTAACTTCAATGCACCATATCTTTCAGAGTGCTAAAAGATCTTGTGATGATGATGAATTGTACACCCATCAGTAGGTGAGCTGCCCGTCTGCGGAGGAAATGGATTGCAAGATGAGTCATTACCCAACTTTCCACCACAGAGAGAATTTGCAGATGATCACGTGTAAGGAACAAAACCCAGAAATGAGCAGAAGCAAGAGGAAAACAGAGGAATCACACAAAAAGAAAACAAATTTGATATGCAAAACCAGGAATCCATCAATTTTAGTCCTGCCTTAGGCATAAAGCCAGCAGAGTGATTTGGGGCCAGTCATTCTCCCTCAGCCCTAGAAAACAGGCAATAGCAAACCACATCTGAAATCTTGCCAAAATATTGCAGGGACTTGCTCAGGCAGTCGCCAGGATCAACATTGACTCAAAGATGCATGCATACACAGATATACACACCCAAGCACAAAATAAAGGAATAAATGAATGAAAAGAGCCAAATAGCCAAAGCATAGCGTTTGATCTATGCACAACCAGCTATCAATCTTTCATGTATAAGTTTGCTGTTCTCTTATTTTACCTGTGAAAAGTCAAACAAAAGATACATAGTTGGGGAAAAGCAAATTCTACTAATACTTAGGATATGCTTACCTTAAAACTAACTAGGGCAGCTGAACCATCCATCTATACCTTGAGAATATCTGAGATAGGGTTATTTGTAAAGTATGGTAAGAAAGAGACAATTTGGTTTGGTTCTGGTGCACCTGAAGTTCCACCATTTTGTTTTAATGGCCATAGCCTATGCAAAACGTCAACAATGATAGGGCTTTAATTGCACATTTGCAGCTAATATCTTGGCTTCTTTTTACTATTCCTCTCAGATACCCTTGATTTGGTGAGAATCTTTCTGGCTCCCCGTATTCCATGGTGTGGGAGGTGGCAATTGCTACTTCAATGGTGACCTTGTTTTGGGGAAATTCTGACAGATAATCTTGTGACCTTTTGATTATCTTTATCATGTAAAGTAAACACAATCAGTTTCCTTTTCTGCAGGAAGGCTTCACATAAGCAGTTAGCAGGCCACTGTTTGGGACTACAATGCCAGCCTCAGAGAACAGCCTCCCTAGGGCTGTTTTTGTTTTCACGGGTCATTCTTTGTGAAATAGTTCTTTTTAAAATCACTACCATATCTATTTACTTTTTTTGTATGGGTGGTTTAAATTGTCCTTATTGTTTAAATTCTCTTGGCAAAAACAAATTTAATTGCTTAATCCTATAGTATGCTTGAAATGAATTCAACTGATTTTGAATTACTCTATTATTTGTTCCCAGGGTGTGTGGGGGTGTGTAAGTGATGATTGCTTTTGAAACACAGGTGGGCATATTTATCAACACTTAATGCTTTGTGTATGAACACTCTGGTTCATGTTCTTTCCTCTGATGAAAAGATGCGATTGGAAATATTAGCTATTGTTTTCAGCTAATTGCCACCTGTTCTTGTGTCCAAACTTAGACAAAATGCAATCAGTTTTAATCTCAGTCTGTCAAAAATTAAATCCTACTGTAAAGCTGTGGTTTGTTTGAATAACTCTTTATTAAAAGAAACTAATTTGGTTAGTTAGACAATACAACATACTGACATTATTTGAAAATAAAAGCAAAAGCAATGAGGCCATGGGCAAGTGTGCCAGAAGGAAAAGATAAAACGTTGTGCACCGATCATATCTGAATGTGCCTTTTCTCTTTCTTGGAACTGACATTAACAGATTTGGAAAATTCTCCTCAACATTGATGAGCAGAACTGCGGGCTACATGTTTTCTCTAAATTTCTCCAGAAGGAGAAATAGATTCGGCATTTATGCAGACCAGAATTTCCCTTTAGTGGTGACAGCAAAAGCATTACTGAAAATGTCCAAATGGAGGAGTTTGTTTAAATCAGGAAGGAAAGGAAAGGAAAGGAAAGGAAAGGAAAGGAAAGGAAAGGAAAGGAAAGGAAAGGAAAGGAAAGAAGGAAGAAAAATCTGGTCCAATTCCAAGCCAGGAAAAATGTGCTGGAAATAAAATGGAGGCAGACTGACTGCAAGGAAAGAAGGTTTATTTGTTTTCTGGAAACTTCAGTGACAACAGCAATGTTTCTAGGGTGGCTGACCCCTTGGCTTAGGAATGAATAGGTTTTTATAGGGTTCTGAGATGCTCCAGGGAGTGGAGCCTTGTGTCTTTTGCCATTCTAATGGTGGTGGGTTAATCCTATTATGTCCTATAGATCTTGTCCTGTTCTTAGAATTTGGGTAGGGGATAAAAATTATTAATCCCTGTCTGGGGGAGCTGTGGCTGAAAGTATTTTGTTTATGAATAGGATGGCCCAGCCTGAATGGATACAAAATCTGCATTTCTAAAGATCTGTCTTTTCTGCTTGAGGTTTTTACTATGTAGGAAGACTGGGGCTACTTTCTGCTTTTAATAACATGTTTCTCCATTTTTTCTTTGTGGAAATATAATATTCTGCCTCTTTTATTATTCCCCAAAATATTTTATTCTATAGGAGGGTTGGGCTTCCTACAGAAGAAAGGAAGGAAGGAAGGAAGGAAGGAAGGAAGGAAGGAAGGAAGGAAGGAAGGAAGGAAGGAAGGAAGGAAGGAAAAACTATTCAGGTTTTTTAGTTTCTGAAGTAATTCCTAAAGTGGCTGCTTTTCTTTTATCAAATAGAATGAGAACTGATAAGAAAAAGAATTTTCCTAGCCTGATACTTTGGAGGATTAGCAAAAAATGTTCCCTTAGTTCATACAAATTCCACCTATAGCAGGATGCCACACTAAACTTCTCCAAATTGTGTCTGGAATTGTTTACTTTATTCTGAGATTATTCCCAGTTCCCTAACCTCACTCTTTCACAGATGTGGTGATCTAAAAACTATCTTTACTGATAGATCACCAGAGCAATGGCAAGATGCCCCAATAAAGCTGGAAACCCACTCACGGACCCTACCTAAAATAGTATTATTTGCATACAACAGCTGCTCTGGATTTGATTTGGACTGTTTCCTCACATGATGACCTTTCAAATAAGACATTATCTTTTGTCTGCAATGGTTTAGCATCTTTTGCTTGAGCGAAGGGTTTGTCTAGAAGATTCCAAGGTCTCTTCCAATTCTGTTATTCATTTCATTTTATTTGTTTAATAGTGCGTTATGTTCTGCTGCAATTTTGATGCTGTTCTATTTCTGTTCCACCAGTCTCTGTAAATCTTTCTAGCTGTACATTTTACATTTATTTTTCACTCATTTCCCATATTTAAGGAGAACTCCTTGGTAAGAGCCTTTGCTAACCTAGAATGACAGACATTCTATCTGAATATTTTAATTACCTGACCTGCATTTGAACTGATTCACTACCACTATCCAAAGTGACACCAATTCCCAGAAGTGTAAATAGGCTCATGGCAAAGGCAATGAAAAGAGGGTGTTGCTTTGCATTTCAAGAGCATTTTTCCTCCTGTAGTGTTTAAACTTAGTTGTTAAAAGGAACCCATCTCCAAAAACATCCACTTCATTGCTCCCTAGGAAAACATACTATCTCTTTATCTTGGCTGTTTTCTGAGTTATAGCAAGCTGGTCAAATCATTGTAGAAGGTGGGGAGAGAATGCTAATATTGACACAAACATGTTTGTTTGCTATCTGCTGAGGGTGGAATGTGGCAAGAAGCAGGAGACTAAAAACATATTTGGCCATGATTTGTGAGTCAGGCTTAGCAAGCCAACTTGCAGTCTGCTTAGATTTTCAGTGAGAGGGAAGTGAAAATGACAGCATATTTCTCTTGTGATTTGCACATCAATAAATAATTAAAATGTCTTACATCTGCCACCCAGAGGGGGAAAAATCCAGTTCTTTGCTAGGAGCTATGGAAGACTGTGGATTAATTATCCTGACCTTCTCAATGGAAGCCTGCAAACTGAAATAGATAAGGATGAAGCAGACTAAGAAGGAGAAATGGAGACAAGAACCAAGATTGTTGAAACAAATGGATTTGTATTTTTGCTTTTGTTGAATGATCTTATATTTTGGGTGGGGTGGGGTAGGGTGAATCGGAACTACACCATGGAAAGGAGCAAGAAGGTAGAAACACCTCATGTTTCTGGAAAGTTCTTTGGTTTCCCATTTTATATATGTAAGCAGTGAATCCCTCTGGGGTCAGGTTGTCCACAGGGTGTCCTGCTTGAGCAGGGGACTAGATGACCTACAAGGTCCCTTCCAACTCTGTTAATCTGAATCTCCTCACAATGGATATCTTATCAACCCTGCTATGTTCAGTCCTTTAACAATGTAGCCAGTGTAGCCATAACGATCCAGCCAGTGAATGAGCTGGCTGGATCATTATCATCCATTTTAAAGGTTTGAATTCTACAATATGCCCACATAAAATGACACTCTGACAGAACTTTGGGACAGATGTCAATAACCAGACATAGGAGGGTTGGCATAACACTTTTGGAAGTAAGTAGGGAAATATGCATTGTAATTTTAAAAGCCTTTGGACATCCTCTACCCAATCATTCAATCCATAGTCCCAAATTATCTTACCACTGAATATTTTTATGACTGTGACTTTAAAAATGAGAAAGACAGTTGAGGTCATTATCATGTTAAATCTAGATTTCTAGATTTCTACACACAGTAGAAAACTCTAACCACAAGATGTGTTGGCTCACTTTTTGCTTGAATTCTGTAGATGAATGAAGCCAAATTTGGCCTCTGACACATACTCTCCTCAAAATTTTCTCCCTGGCCTGTACAGTATGCAGCAAGAGTTTTGCTAAGAGAGACGGTTTAAATAGCATTATTGGGGCATGAGCAGCTAGACAGAAGCAAAAATCTAAGTGGGCTCCATAAAACACGTCAGGGGTGTCCAACCTTGGCAAATTTAAAACTTGTGGCCTTCCAGTCCCAGAATTTCCCAGCCAACGTGGCTGAAGTCCACAGGTCTTAAAATTGCCAGGATTGGACACCTCTGCTTTACACAATCAGCTGCTGATTTTCTTTCTCTTTCTTGCTCCCAGTCAGATTTCTTCATTGGTGACATTATGGACAGATGACAATCAGTCTGTTTGAATTCTTTTTTTGCAAGCTGTTCCAAGGTTCAGGGTAAAAATACTTTCCAGTTGTGAAAGGGAATGGTGTGTGGCAATGCTGACGCAAACAGAGAAAGGCAGATGGCTAAAAAAAAAATATGCATGCAGAAGACAGCAGATTCTTGTTTCAAAGCATATGATTCAAAAGAGAGAAAATGCACTCATTTGCATCGCAGCGGTTGCATAAGTGTCAGAGACAGATGTGGAAAGAAGAGACAAGACAATTAAGCTTTTATGTGTTTCTCATCCAGACTTTCTCAAAAGCTCACCTAGAGGAAATAAAGTGTTTTGTTCAAAGGAGGACAGGCTTTGAAAATGTGCATGTTTTACTTTTAGCCCACTCAGAAAGAGCAATCAACATCCATCATGCCTGAAAATACCTGCTTTCCTCAATTATGCCATTAAGATGGGAAAATTAAATGATCACGTGGTAAGTGTTGTCGGGGACTGAAACCTAGTTAAAAGGCAGGGGAAGATGAGTAAAGCAAAAAAAAAAAAGTGCCCATTTTTATAAAGAAACCAGGAAAGATAATAGCTGCCATTCTCATAATATAATAGGTGACACAAACAGATTAATAAGTGGGTTTAATACAAACACATGGAGGCATATTGGCACGGTTCAAAAGGAACATTCAGCCTGGCAGAGTCTGGTAGGCATTCATCATTTTACCTTTGGAGACACTGATTCCTTTGCTACACACACGCACACACACAAACACACACACACATACCTCAGAAAATTGGTTTAAATGGCCTTCAGTTTTGAAAGCAATTTGCCCTGAAAAAGATGGGCCACTCTCTGGCAAAATGAAAATGAACAGCACAATGTGCACATCTACTCAATAGAAATCCTCCAAACAATCAATTGGATATAATACTCCATTCCAACAGAAGACTTGATAGTAGAATTATTCCTAACCCAAACTGGCAGAGGCATCATTTTCTGCAGAAAGGGATAACTCGTCATGGCCAGCTCGCTGTGGAACCACTCACCATGGCTAACTTGCCTCAGGACAACTCACCATGGGACAAGAGTTACATTAATATTGAAGAAATAATCCAGTAGAATCATTAAAAAAGGATGCCAAAGAAGGAAGGGACAAAATAAAATGGGAATGACAAAAATTAAAATATTTTTTTTTAGTTTTTTAAAATAATTAAATTGAATTGCTGAATTGTCTTGCAGTGAATTGTCCTGTGGTGAATTGGCCATGGCAAATTGTCCCATAATTAGTTGGCCATGGCAAGTTGTCTGTGGCAAGTTGTCTATGGCAAGTTGTCGTAGACCCCATTTTCTGAGCTACTGGTCCCACCTTTCTTAGCTTTACAGCTGAAGGATGAAAATAAGGGGAATTGTCCCTGCTGATCATTATCAGCCAAAGCAGGGGTGGGCTTCAAATGTCTTAACAACTGGTTCTGTGGGCATGACCTTATTTGTGGGTGAGCGTGGCTTGCTGACTGGGCATGACTTGGTGTTAATGTGACTGGCTGGGTGTGGCTTATACGTAAATATTATAAATATTTATGTAAACATTGAATTTTTTATATAAAAAGAGCGACTTTTACCCCAAATCAGGCAAAACAGGGAGGCAGATTGAGTTGCTCACAGAATCACAGATTCATTCAGAGATGTATCTTTCTGCAATCTGCTACCTGAATCTGCACTGAAAAATAGAAGCTTCAGTCCTAAGGAAGATTCAGCTCTGCTTTTAGATTAGCTAGTAAGCAAGAAATCCAATGATTTCCTGCTTTCTTGCTAATCTAAATCTCCAGAATCAGCAGAACAGCTGATGTTGGGGAGAAAAGGAAAAATAGCAATTTACCAAAAGCAGGCAAGTTTGACGGCATGCATGCCAGGTAAGGAGTGAGTGGGCAGGGAGGGGCGGGGCCAGCCAGTGGCGAAATTTGCTGGTCCTCCAAACTGGGCAAAATCATAATAACCAGTTCTATAGAACAGGTCTGACCAGGTAGAATCCCACCTCTGACCCAAAGATGCCCGTCATTTTCCCCATGAATTTGAGACAACAATAGCAGATGGTCCACCACTTCTTGCTTTGATCTTTCTTCACTGTGTTTCTTTTTATTGCAAAGATTTCTTAACAACAACAACAATAAATGCCTTCCAACTGGCCACTCCACTGAGGAAGCAATAAAGTATATGTTTGCAATGGTGGAGGATAAGGAACAGGGGAAGGTCATGAAGGCATCTTGTCCTCAGGTAAAAGGAGGGAAAGAGAGGAGCTGGCAAGTGAGAAAAAGCAGACAGTTCTGTCAATAGGTGACTGCTCCCTCAAGGAGAGATGAAGAATTGTCTTTGTACTATTTCCTTTGGAGCACAAACAAAGCTGAGAGTGAATCAGCTTGGCTTTTCAAACCCCACCAAACCTTCATACCCTCAGGGAAATATATCAACATAGCTCCAGTCTCCAACTGGTATACACATAGTCATTGACTTAAT
Source organism: Pseudonaja textilis (assembly GCF_049901715.1). Lineage (NCBI taxonomy): Eukaryota > Metazoa > Chordata > Lepidosauria > Squamata > Elapidae > Pseudonaja > Pseudonaja textilis. The sequence continues at coordinate 196,124,181 of NC_141991.1, read as the reverse complement.
AACTGGTTGCTTAGCAATCATTCAAATTTACAACACACCACTCAAAAAGTACTTATAACCTGGTTCTGAAATTCCTACGGCTGCCCTCCCTGTGATCAGGTGACTGCTTTTCAGATGCTTGGTAACCAGATTGCATTTACAACTGTTTGCAATGTCCTGTGGTCATGTGACTATGATTTACAATGTTTTTGCCAAACCTCTGATTTCTGATTTTCAGCAAAAATACCCCATAATGACCAATGGGTTTGTTTAACGATGGAAACAACCGTGGTATTCACTTAATGCACCCTTCAGAAAAAATTGAAAATTGAGTCTGGCCATGTGATGATCCATTTTACAAACATCACGGCTGATGACCATAACAGCAGCATATAAGAAGGATTACGAGGAAGGAGACTGAATTTTGGATTGACTTAATAGACCTTGTTCACTTAGATACTACTTTAAATGAGAAAGTATTTCGTCCATCTAACCTTTTATGTCACAGCTTTCCAAGCCCTTAAAATCTTTCCTACAATCCCCAAACCCCAAAAACTTTAACTTTAGACTGTCTACTATTGACCTCACCCCTTTCCTAAGAGGTCTGTAGGGGGCATGCATAAGCACACTAATATGCCTACCATCCCTGTCCTATTGTTTCTTTTATTTTTCTTATATGTACCCATTTCATGTATTCATAACTATGTATATACTTATACCTATGATCTTGTAAGCGATTGACAAATCAAAATAAAAAAATAAAATAAATAAAATAAAATCTGCTATCTGATCTTTTCAACTAATCTTGAAAGCTGACAAACTTTTCCTAGAGATGGATGTTTTCTAGAGTAAAATACTGCAATCTGCCCAAAGCAGACATTACTACTTTACAGTAAGGAGTAATGAATGGAGCATTTTTTTATTCTTCATGAACAAGGTTTATAAAGATCAGATGGTAGTTTGGAAACAAATATAAAAATGTCCATACCTTTAAGAAATTAACATCAATCACAGAGTATGTTAACAATGTTGGGTTCCGAGAAACTGTACTAGAAAAAAAAAACACTACATAGAAATAAATGTTTTTAAATGTTAAACCAGTACACCTCATCCTAACATGTCCGTGTATACAACCTTTCCCCTCCCCTTTGTCACTATACATTCAATGCAAACTGACTTACCAATGTGTAGAACAAGGGTGGGTTGCAGAACCACTGCTCTTGTAATGCTATGTGGAAATGGCCTTGGGCGGAGGGAAAGAGAGAAGAAATACTGCCCAGGTAGTGGTCTGATAAGAGAGGGTATAGTCTGCAACCACCTAATGGGTGGGGGGGAAAGGCTTAGACCAGATCTTCCCTAACTTCTCAGACTGTAAAGGAGACTGTAAGTGATTTGTACTTTCAGACTTGTAAGATTTTGGTAATCAAGCCTTACCATAAAGTTGAATTAGACCAGAAGCCTCTGGTTACATTCCTTGTCTGGTTTGCTTAAGAAGATTGGCATCAGTCTTGAAACCCTGACAGTACAACTCTCCTGCCGTGTCTTTTACAACCTGCATAGTTACAGAGGATCCTTTCTGAGTTTCTTTCTCTTCCCCTTACACAGCTGTGGCCCCTGAGCTCTCTTATAGGATGATACCCTAGGAAGCATCTCGTTCTCCCGCCACCCCATCTTCTTACCTTCTGGTGAGTGAAGCATCCACAAGAAGAAAGTAAAATGTAAATGAAATTATTTTGTTTGTTTTAGCATTTGTGAGAAACAGTCCGCAAGCATATTATTCACACTCTGTAAATGGTGACTTGGTCTCAGACATGGTCATACCAAGAGCATTTAAAAAAAAAAAAACACTTATAATGGAACCGAGCAACAATTTTGTTTTGAGGATGAGGGAGATTTGAGTTCATCACCTCTAGTGGCAGTGAGCTTTTACGATTGACCTGGATATCTTTTTGCCCTGAGGGTTGGGATTGTCCCTGTAGGGTAGTTGGAGGCCACCTGCCACAGTTCCCAGCTGTGCATTATTGCTTGGCACTCAGTGAAGCAGAGAAGATAAACTATTGGAAAATGAAAAGGACAGATAGAGGAAGAGCTGCTTTATCAAATATGCACATTTCAGATGGAACTTCACACCCAGTAGAAAGATGTTAGATTGCTGTTAGCTCTCTGGTGCGCTTGTGACAATGTGTTATCGGGTCATGTTTGCATGACAGTGGAAGCCCATGCAGGAAACATTAAGTCATATGACTCCTAAGATCGAATCAATCAAGTGAGCAGCACAGCTCCTGAAAACTAATTTCACCTTCATAAGGTCTGGTTATCTGTGTGGCAGACATGAGGATTGTCAGCCCCATTTCAGTCTGACCAGCTTCGGTGCTGCCGTGAGAATTTTAATGAGCCCAACACTGTAATGGGTATGAAAAAATGACACTGGAATGAATTCACATACACCCACATATGCACGTACTCTAGCTACCTCTACACACAAAGACGAGTCCAATGAAATAGGAGCAATTATAACTTCCTTCTCACCACTAAACTTGCTTGAGATGTTCATTTAAAACAAAATGCTTTTCTCAGGCTAATCGTTTGCATATCATAGCTTTTCATAATCCTGAAAGCAATCTGAGAGTCATGGTGAATTCTATTTTTTTCACTGTAAAAATTGTTATAAAATTATTAAACAATCAATGCTTTTCTGAAATAATTATGCACATTTTTGTATTAATTACAGTGGAGGTATTAGCAGTGTTTGATTACATTACCATAGTGTAAAATAAATTAATAATGAATTAAAGAACCTATTATAATCCATATTTCACTTTATTCTTGTTTACCAGACAGAATTCCTTTTGATAGCTGGGCTCTATACATTTATTAAATAAACAAATAAGCAAAAATGTGATTTGTCATTCAGCATGTTTATTTAATCCTAGCTATTCTTCTCTCACACTCTGTAAGTCCCCATATTATGAACTATGATATTTTTATTGTGAATTTCCATTTTCTTGGGTGTCAAGAAGAATAGTGCTTCATCAATAGTTGTGGGTGTTCCATCATTGGAGGCTTTCAAAAAGAGACTGTATGTGATGATCCGGAGTGTAATACAAAGGTAACAAAATCCATAACGTAAATAAATGTCCTTTAATGCCTCCAACTTGGCCCGGCTGTTCAATAATACTCAGTTGGAGATAAAACGTACTCAAAAATAGTTTTCAAAAGAAAGCAATACAGTCCGAACTTAATGAGCAGATAGAGATGAAATAAAAAACCAAACAAACTACAATGATGAAATTTCCACAACGGAACAGGAGAAGAATTTACCAAATGCAAGGCGATAACAAGTCATGGTCTGTTGGAAGGATGCCAACCAAGATAACTTCAGACCAAAATAAAACACGCCTTGCTTCTGGCAACCTGTGTTTTAATTGTCTCTCTTATATACTTGTCTCCCCAGCTGCAACCAATGAGAAGAATCATGGTTATCTCCTCTCTCGCAAGCCAAGTTGTTCTCCTCTCCGATCCTCCCTGCATGTCCTAGGATGCAGAGGGGATGGGCTGGTTCTTCCCCTGATTGCCCAGCCAGTCTCTACCCTTATCCAGCCTCCTCCACAACCTCCGGAGCCACACCTCCACTCCTTGTTGGCTGTTCCTCCTCTCCCTCAGAGTCTGACTCTACCAAAGGCATGACACTGGACAACCATTTATCTGAAATGGTATAGGTTCTCTTGCTCAAGCAGGGGATTGGACTAGGAGGCCTTCAAGGATCCTTCTAACTCTATTATTCTATGTTCTAGTGCTCGCATATGGCAATTGGCGTTTAGATTCCCTAACATTTTGATGAAATGTATGATGGCTAACACAAATCTACGTCAATGCAGCATAGAATATATGGCACAGACTATAATGAAATACAATGTATTAGACTTTGATTAGTGCTCATTATTTTACTTTATTTATATATTTTAATTATGTATTTTAATTTCAATATTTCACCTTTATATGCCATACTGATTTTTAAAAAATGACAAAAATAATTTTAAATCAAAACCATACAGAATATCTTTGAGGATTTATTGCTTTATTGTGTTACTGAGGCTGAATACTTTCAGGTGCCAGGCTGGTCTGTGATGCAATATTTATTTCATTTTCATTTAGTATATCTAAAATGTAGTTTGTGATGTTTCCAACAAACAGCTTTTATCTTTTCTGACCTCTCATTGGCAGAATGCTTTGTATACAGTAAGAAAAAGAGACAAGAAAAAATGTTCAAAATGCAGAAGGGTTAACTATAAAAATATAGTAACACCAGCCCCTATTACAAAATTGCATGAACAAAGCAGAACCATAGTACAATCTGAACTTCATTTCAGTCAACCCCTGATGACATTTTTAGTCACAAGAAAGCAGCACTGATAGATGCCATTGTTACCATTGAAAATGGACCAATTATCCTTGGCTGTCTATTTTATCTATTTATAGGCTATATGTCGATTTTTTTTTTATGGAAATGCTTTGAGGCAGCTTCCAAAACGAGATCAATTCTTAAAACAAGATCAGCTTGGCAATGAACAGAAGTCACATCACAAAATAAAAGTGGCCAAATCTATAAATAAGGAGCTGCTCAAAAACCCTGGAATTTCAGGAGAAGCAGAATAACACATTTTATTTGATCTGTATAAGGTTGAGAGAGAGAGGGAGAGAGAAGGAGAGAGAGGGAGATTGGAAGCTAAGTATAAGTTTACAGAAGAAATGGCTGTTCCTACCTGAGTTTATGAGGTTGGCCATGTCCTGCTCCATAGAGCTTTCTATGAAGACTTCATAGCTTTCTAGTTTAAGGTGCCTTTTCAGTGCATCAAGAAGCTTTCCCAGTTTTGTGATGGAAAAGAAAACCTTTCTATTATTTATATAAAGACAGTAGTTATTAGTATAAAAGTAAAAAAGAAGCGTGGAACCGAAGCTTGACCTCCAGTCTTTAGAATGTAACAGTTGACTGAATAAGCAGGTATCCTAGGGCCATGTATTACCTTTTATGTTTCTTTGATAAAAAATATTGGGTTTCCTTTTAAATTAATGCAAGGGTTTTAAAATTGTACCTATAATTATACAATTAGATACTGTAAACACAGAGAAAAGTAACATATTGTTATGGATGAGAATTGTTTGAAGCGTGTAAGATTTGATGTTCACTCAAGAAGAGAACAGGGGCTTACATTTTTTTATTGGACTTCTAAAGAAAAACAGCTTGAAACAAGTCTGTCCAGCAAAAAAAAAAAAAAAAAAAAAGAGCACTGAAAAATGATCTTTTTAGGAGTTGAACATAATTTTCTCCTCCCTCTTGTGTTTTTGTTAAGTGGTTTCCAAATTTTCTTGGGCCTTTGGTTTATGGGTTCAATACATTAATTACATGGAAGTATGAATAATTGCTTTGAATTTGTTTACTTTTATCTGTTTTTTCCCAAAAGCTGATTTTTCAAAAAGCAACCGGACACTCTGTTTTTTGTTTGAAGATGTTTCACTTCTCATCCAAGAAGCTCTGACTGGATGGTAGGGGATGGAAGGATCTACACTCCATGTAGACAGCTGGTTATTTTCATTCTTTTTAAAGAGTTGTTGAGGCCACCTGGAGGCCACCTTTATCTGGGTCACCCGAGTGGTGCAAATGGATGTAAAGCCTTCCTTGGAACTGTTGAAAGGACTGTGTTGTAGACTGGAGATAAATGATGTCACATCCCTCCCTCTATGTTGAGAAAGAGTTGTTCAATTCTGACATAGATGGCCTCTTTGACTTCTCTTTTTAGCCAGAGGTCCTCTCTCTTGGTCCTTTGAAATAACAGTAAATCATAAGTGCCTTTTGAGGTTATCAGTAGAGAATTACCTGTAGAATAGAAGACAAAGCATTGGGAATAATCACGGAATAGCAAGATCTGAAATCTGAATTTGAAAGTTTATGGCATAAATTGGCATGATGGTTCCAATGGTTATTGGCACACACACACACACACACACACCCAAATTTGATGGCATTTAACAGACCTGTGCATTGACAAAATTTCCATCTGTCAATTTCAAAAAACAAAACAAAACACACTGCTTGGATTTGCATATATACAACACTAATATCTTACCACATCCTAGGTTTTTAGGAAAAACTGAATGCTCATCAAGGCCAAACGCAGCTAAGAATGGTAATTGTGACTTCACATTGTTGCAATCAGATAGTAATGTAATCCCAAAACATGTGGAGCGCTGTAGAAAATTCTCTTTGCCTCCTCTTTCAAACCAGCAGTCCTCTCTGTCCAAAATGTGGAGTTTGCTGTCTTCAAATCTGTTTTATTTCCTGGAGAACCAGTACTGGAAATTTTGAGTAGTTCAGAGAACCAGCAAATACCACCTTTGACTGGCCCCACCCTCATCTATTTTCTGCCTCCTGAGTCCCAGCTGATTAGCTGGGTCTTCTTTTGTTGCCCTGCACAGGAGAATGGAGCTGGAAAGCAGGTTAGAGGGATGGGAAGAGAATATGATTTTGCAATAACCTTCCCCCTGGAGTAGGGAGGGAATGAAGATGTTATGTTATCCTTCCCCTGGGGTGGTCTGGGAATGGAGATTTTGCAGTATTTTCCCCCTGCAATGGCGTGGGAATGGAGATTTTACAGTATCCTTCCGTGCCACACCCATTAAGCCATGCCTAGCACCAGTAGTAATATTTTTTGAATCCCACCACTGCTTAAGCCACATAATTCCCTCCAAAATCTCCTGAAATCAAGCATTTAAAAGCAATATTTGGGCCTTTATGGATGAATTTAAGGGAAGGAATGGGAACAATCATTGATACCCTTAATTTGGGCAAAAATTTGAGGAAACACCAGTTAAATATAGCCACTGTGCCATGGGGTAGAAGACATGCAGCCTATTAGTTTTGGTTGCCCACATCTGAATATTTTTATTTATTCATTTATTTATTTTTGTCAATTGCTTACAAGATAATCGGTATAAGTAAAAACATAGTTATGAATACAGGGACACATATAAGAAAATAAATAAATAAAAGAAATAATAGGACAAGGATGGTAGGCACGTTGGTGCACTTATGCATGCCCCCTACAGACCTCTTAGGAAAGGGGTGAGGTCAATAGTAGACAGTCTAAGGTTAAAGTTTTTGGGGTTTGGGGAAGAAACCACAGAGTCAGGCAGAGTATTCCAGACATTGACCACTCTGTTGCTGAAGTCATATTTCCTGCAATCAAGTTTGGTGCGATTAACCCTGAGTTTGTATCTATTGTTTGCTCTTGTGTTGTTATGGTTGAAGCTGAAGTATTCATTGACAGGTGGGACATTGCAATGTATGATTTTATATGCTATACTTAGATCGGACTGAAGACAGAGTAGTTCTAGGTTTTCTAGGTCTAGAATTTCGAGTCTTTATTACAATATTTATTTTTATTTTTATATATATATGGTATTCAGCTTTGTTCAGGTATTTTCCCACGTCATTATAGTTGTACTTTTAAAGTTGTAGCAACATTTCGGCAGAATCTCATCTGCCATCATCAGGCTTCTGTATAGTGTTCGTCTGTGAGTCAGACTTTCACAACTGTTTCTATTTTAAATTTGGTGCTAGCCATCTGCTGTGCCAGAACAGTTTTTTCTTCATCCTGATTGGTTAGGAGTCTTGATCTGTGTTTATTGGTCTTGGAGTTTGCTGTGTTCTGCTTGATTGGTGTTTCTAATATCTTCTGTCTGTTTTGTGGCTTTTTTTGTCTTGATTGGCTGGCAACATTGTGTTTCCTGTATTGGAGGCTTTTAGTGCAGCTTGGATCCGAGTAAATGGACGGCTATCATTTATTAGGAAGCTAGGTTTCATCTGGGTGCCTGGTTGGGGTGTGTTTGAGCTTATATATTTATATATTTATATGTATTTATTACAACATTATTATTACAATAATATCTTAAATTTCATAAACTAAATTTTATTTATAAGTTTAATATAAAACCCGGTTCTATCATTGCATACATAAAATACAGGATTTGTGTCCTGGCTTAGGTTATTTTGAATCTAGGAAATCATCACAACTCCATGGGAAAAAATCCTAGCTTAGTCCCAGCTTTCTGAATTCTGCAGTCATTATCAGATAGACACATTCTATAATAATGGAGAGTTAAATGCTGTTTTGGAACGTTTGGGTAATTTAATTGTTGAGTCAGATGGCTATAGAATCATCAGCGCAGACTCACATAGTTGGTTGTAATAATGCTTTTATGTTAGCACTCATTAACTAGAGGCACAGCATGAGGCATTGTTCACTGTCTGTTTGAGAAGCTCAAATTTTATATTTAGTACCCGCTCAGCAATCTTGTAGTGCAAAAGAAAGGGTTTTTTTTGCCACTTCTATAAAGGTGTTTAATTCTTCAGTAATTCTCTCATTTGTAGTGTCTACTCTGCAAGTGTCATTGCACTCTGGCATGGCTAGTTCACCTACACTCTATATGTAGTAGTACATATATGATGATCCCCTGAACCTACAGATTAATGCATGTCTTGTTCTGTTGGTCATTTGACTCAGTCCAAGATCTGCAACCTGTTTTCCCACTGGCTCAACGAGTCAGCCATCAACTGAAGTGGAAGAGGATTGTGAATCTGGATATGGATCAAATGATATTGTTCAAGGTGATGGAGATAGAATAAGATTTAAATCTCCTTTCCTAGAGATCCTTGGTTAAAACATTGTGTGTTGAATTCCCAAAATAATAATCATGCCAAGAATTTGAGGAGTGAGGAACAGCAAGGCAGTCTTAATTCTTCTCCCAGCCATCCTGAAGGCATGCAAGAGACAGAAGGAGAAATTTTTAAGCGTGCCTGAGTTTTTTGCACCTTGATTTCATCTGTAGGACTCATCTCATTCTAAATCGGAATCTGTGCTAGTCTACAAAGATTGATCATTCCTGGCTTACAATATGCTGATTTATCTGTTGAGGTAAGACAACTTGAAAGAGAACATATAGACAAACTTGCTTCAACCTGGATCAATTTATTTGAATTCAGTGACAATGAATTTGATTATTTTTTCCCCCTCCACATCTTGCTGTTTCAGGTTTTTTAATTATGCAATATTTAGCAACCAGTTCAATCTCACTCAGAATTTAATTAAGGATGTGTGTGTGTGTGTGTGTGTGTGTGTGTGTGTGTGTGTTTCTGAACTTCCAAAAATATATGAGAGTAGGATAAAATTTGATTTAAATTACATTAATGACATTTAATATGGAAACCTATTCCATCCTGCACTTAATATATTTCCCTTTCAGTCATACCATGAATTACAATTTATTGGCAACTTTGAAGGGACTCTGTATGCTAATTCAAGAATTGGTGGTAAAATGTGGCCTTGGGGGCTTCAGATGATAGAATCCTGCTCTAGTCACTGAGAAGGAAGGCGATTTTTTTAAATTTTTTTAAAATTACATTTCCTAGGCAGAATTTATCCTGCATATCTTACTTTTGATTATGCTAAAGATTAATTTTAAGTTGTGAGTTTTGGTTCATGATAATAAAAAGTAATCTTTAATATAGATCTCACATAAACTTAATTAAGTTTAAAATGATAGAGATTAACCTATTCTAATTTTTCTTTTTCTTTCTTTTTAAGCACCCTGATTTTCTTTTTTTTTATGGATGATGGTAATTAGTCTTTTTAGAACACTGTTGCATAGAGCAATCAAACACCTTTGATGGTTCTACTCAACAAACGATTGCCCAGATCAGTAACTAATTACCTTTCAAGCATACCTTTCCCAACTATTGGCACAACATTTATCAGAAATCCTGGCCAACACAGCTCAAAAAGTCCCAACACATTTTCAGACTGGCACCTGTAGGTCTTTACCAACCTGTTAATGCCTAAGGCAAGCTTGTTAAGAATTTCAAAGAAACATAGACTACAGTTTACATGGAGAAACAAAACAATTAATGTTCACCTGATATTGTTGGAATGTTTGTAAGAAAATTCACTAAAGGTGAGAGACAAACAAGAGTATTTCAAAGCATCACTAATGATGTGTCAACTCTTGTGCAAAGGATGTTGCAATTCTGGTTTTTGTGGGACAGATAACCCCTCATGCTTACCTTATACTGCACAAGTCAAAAAGAGGGCTGTGAAAATATTTACAGACCCCTCACATCCCGGATATAAACTGTTTCAACTCCTTCCCTCAAAATGACACTATAGAGCACTGCACACCAAAACAACTAGACACAAGAACAGTTTTTCCCTGAACGCCATCACTCTGCTAAACGAATAATTCCCTCAACACTGTCCAACTATTTACAAAGTCTGCACTGCCATTATTATTAAACTTCTTATTACTCCTTGTCACCCATTCCCTCCCACTTGTGACTGTATGACTGTAACTGTGTCCCTTGCATCCTTACGATTTATATTGACTGTTTCCTAGTACGATTTGATTGCTTATTGTACCCTATGACTATTATTATTATACCTTATGATTCTTGACTTTTGATGAATGTATGATTAATGAATCTTTTATGTATACTGAGAGCATTTGCACCAAGACAAATTCTTTGTGTGTCCAATCACACTTGACCAATAAAAGAATTCTAATTCTAATTAATGAATTCACTCATAAATGAAGGTGGAATTTTTGCTAAGGCTTTGCTAATTTCTAAGATTCTATATCTCAACTGTTTATTGTCTGACATGAGACCTGAATAATAAAGGCTGGTCAGGCTCAGCTTTTCACAATTTTTTAGGTGCTGAGAAACATATAACAGAAATATAATGTATTATTTGCACAGCAATTCATTCTGAACAGAATACAGAATATATTTTATTCAATGGACTTATTCCAAGGAGTCTATATTGAACATTCATGTTTCAATTATACTTACTGAAGAAGTAAGTTTTAGAGTAAAGGCATCTAAATATTAAGGTGATATCTAACATATATTCCTGCATACAATGACAATAAATATAAAACATGTTCACATAGAATATTGTAAAATTTGATGCCCGTAATTATCTTATTGGGATCTTACCTGACTGAACAGCAGGTGGTATACAAGTTCATGCTGCTTTGAAGAAAAAGATGTAACTTGCTCATTGATGTAATTTACTGCTCTAAGAACTAAGTCTAAAGTTGACAATTTTAACAGAAGTTGGGAAAGCAGACAACACAATTCTGAATATTTCTGATATTTTGGATAATTAAAATTAATGAAGTTCTTTAGTAAGTTCTTTTTTTCTTTATCTTTATCCATTGTGCTATCTAACCATTTGAATCAGTATCTGACAAACAATACAATACACCTGGATTCTCCAACCTGGCTTCTATCAAATCTATTGATCTGCATCTCCTTGAATTTCTAACCTTTATCCACATTGACTGAGTGCTTTGGTTCTGGTTTTATTCTATTTTAACTGACAAATCCTTTTAAATTCAGCTTTGTGTTAATCCAGAACACTATTGTGATTATACGTAGAGGCCAATTATGGACCATATTGCACTATCGGCATGTGGGAATGGCAAACAGCAGGTAAAAGGGACTAATGTATAAAAGCCCTCGAAAACTGGCTTGGTGAGGGCCTTCCATAATAAATTAAGATGAAACCCACCTCTCACATGTTATAACAGATAAGAAAATTATTAGCTGGGTTTTTTTTTGGGGGGGGGGGAGTTATGCAAGCCTCTTTATTTCTCCTTTCCCCTCATCAGCTTCACTTTCATCTCTGAGCAATAATTCTGTGACATGATATATCTTCTGACAGCTCTGCTAACTACGTTCTTGCATTCCTTTACACCTTACAAAACTGCAAATCTAATCCAAGGCCAGGCTGTTGGAAGGAGATCAGGATGTGGGATACTGCAAATCAGAGGTGTGGTAAGGAAAGATGAGTGTATGCAATAGATAACCGTACTTGATTAACTAGACTTAAATAGTGTAGGGCAAAGTTGCCAGGTGAAAATAAAAATTGTCAGTTCAGTTTAATTTCATGGTGAATCAAACAAGGAAATTAGATTCTGCTTCTCCGTTAGTTTGACATCTGCAGCAAGTGACAATTAAGAGACGATGGGAAAGAACTTCTGTTTATTTGAGAACTCTTGATTTCCACATAGGTAGGGAACATATATTTAGTCTTGCTTTGTGGAATAATTTGATAAATTAGAGCTAAAAGACTTTTAATTCAAGTGGACAGTTGAATGTGTTCATGAGCCTTTGATGCACATATAATAGAGTAAGGGAACTTTAGTTTACTTCTAACAATATTTTAAGAAGTTACAGAACATTATCAAGTGCACTGTCAGTGGGTGAGAACTTCATTAAATTCAAGCTAGGCAACAGATTCAGGAAGAAGAATCCTGCAAATATGAAGATTTAAATGAGATGAATTAAGACATTAAAGTCAATACTTCCTGCATTAAGAGACAATTTGGACATATAGCTAGTGAAAGCTGAGTGCAAAACAAATCATGTTCCACCTCATAGTACCTTTTCCTGTCTAACAGAATGGGTGGGTGGATGGGAGGAGCTGCAGAATGCAAAGACCAAGAAGACCAAGGACTGAGCAGAGAATTGTCAGGTGTATTTTATATAATAATAATAATACTTTATTTGCTGTCACAGACCAAAACACAAGTACAATAAAAGAAGAACATGGGAAAATTAATCATGAACAATTGGTCACCAAAAACTTGACTAAGGGGAATTACAGTGTTCTCCTCTGATGGTTACAGCTCTTAAAAATTTTTTGGAAACCAAAGAAGTGATATTTGAGCAGCCATCCCCTAGACAATATAAGAACAAATTACTAACATTGGGTCTAGAAAGGTCTGTTTCAAGGAGAGACAGTAACTTAGATCTGCCCGTGTTATACATAGGGCAATATAAAAGGACATGCTCCACAGTTTCAACCTCAGCTCTGTCACAGAGGCATAGCCGCTTGTTAATCGGGAGCCTCTTAAATCGCCCATCCAGTAGTGCTGAGGGCAAAACATTAAAGCGAGCTGGGGAGAAAGCTCTTCTATACTTGGGAATGGTTAGAGTGTGAAAATAGGAAGCCATCCTCAGTCCGTAATTATTAAATTGGCTGAAGATCAGAGGGGGGCAAGTTTTGTTAGCTCTGGCTTGTAGATATTGCAAGTCAATGTCCACAAGCCGTTGGACTACCCTAAATTGGGCGTCCTTAAGGCCCTAATCTCCCAGGGCATCCCCACTAAAACCTAGCAGGTGTAATTTCTTCATCAGCTCCCTCTCCCAATGAGAAATATGAGAGTCAGCAAACGCCAGGGAGAGGTAGCTACCAGGAACTGCCAGAAATAGCACCCAACCACCATTTAAAGGTGTTAATCCACGCCATACATTTGAGTGATTGAGGGCCCAGTTCCAGATACATCGGAGCAAAACCAACACAAGGAGGAAGACCCAGAAGTTTTCTAAAAAAGACAGCCTGGGTTCTTTCAATACAATCCTTGAAGCTCCGTATCCATATGGGAATTCTGTAAAGAGTTTGAGCCAAAGTTTTGGCTTTGTAAATATGCAGAGCAGAAGGAATAAACTGGCCTCCTTGAGTATTAAAAAATCTTAAAATTTGCTGGTAACTACAGGAGGCTGAATGCAGCACCTGGGTTCGATGTCTAGTCCAAGCACTGGTGTTCTGAAATTGAATACCTAAATATTTAAAATGGAAAACCTGCTTAACAGCATTACCATTGATAGCCCAGTTATACAATTTCCAGGCTCTAGAGAACACCAATATTTGAATTTGTCAAATTAATAGACAAGTGGTTCTCAGCAAAGTAGGACCCTGAATGCAGAAAGTAATCTTTTCAGACCTGGCCTTGACAATGAAAGAAGGGCCGCATCGTCAGCATAAAGGAGAAGCAGGATCTTCGTAGTTGACAACTTTGGGGCATGGGACTCAATACATCCAATGTGAAAAATCAAGTCAGATAAGAATAAATTAAACAAAAGAGGAGCCAGAACACAACCCTGCCTTACTCCATTCTTAATCGGGATAGGATTTGAAAGTTCTCCCTGCAGACCACACCTGACCTGACTAGAGGTCTGGTTGTGCAAGGATCTAATTAGGAACAGAAGATGTCTATCAATAGAACTTTTGAGCAGTTTTGACCACAACAGTCCCCTAGGGACTGAGTCAAATGCTGACTTTAGGTCAAAAGTTTGCCACCTGATATGGTAGTATATTTATCGACTAAGTGCGCTAAGACAAAGTAGTGGTGCAGTGTGGCACAGCCCGCTTTAAACCCAATCTGTTCAGCTCCAATAATATTGGACTCCTCAACCCAAGTGAGGAATCTAAGTTGGAGATATTTAGCATACACTTTCCCAATGATGGAGAGCAAGCTTATGGGGTGATAGTCAGCTGGATTGTTCCTATTTCCTTGTTTAAAAACTGGAACAATAATTGCTAAGCTCCAGGAGGTAGGGATCTTGCCAGAGGTGTTGATATGCATGAAGAGTCTTGCTAAGAGAGGAATCTACCACTCGGGATTGGATTTTAGTAGATCAGGGGGTATAGCATCAGGGCCAGTGACTTTGCCTGACTTGAGTTCGGAGATAAGCTCGGTAATCTCAGCATGAGTCACGGACTGCCAGTCAGGAACTGCAGAAGGCAGCTGTGACTCAAGCACAGTCAAACTTGTTGATGCCTGGAAAATTGCCAAGAAATGGTTTTCCCAATCTCTGTTGGAAATACAGCAGAGAGGGAGTTCTTGATGACCCGGCAAGGAGCTGGCAACAATTTGCCAAAATAGTCAAGTGTTCTTCTGCTGGATGGAGAGGAGAAGTAGATCCCACTTCTCTCTCTCTTTAGCTTTCTTTTTCTTAGCGATAGCAGTCCTCTGGTGGGCATTTATCCCCTCGATTACGATAGAGCAGGTAAACCCAATTACTCTGGTTCCTGAGCATGAGACACTCTTTGTCAAACCAAGAATTACTTCTTGAATGATATTGACCACTCAGCCTACGGATGGCTCCAAGCATCCTTTGCACACTATTAATTAGTGATTCAAAGGCCGAGATTGTCCCTGGGCCACTACTTGTTAGGGCCTGATTGTATAAGCTGAGACACTCTGGAGATGATAAAAAGGAGTGGAACTTTCTTTCAGTATTAGAAGACCATTTGATCCTCCTTGTATATAAGGCCACATAGGGATCTAATATCTGGGGACCCCTAGGGAGATGTATATTTGAGGAAAGCCCAATGATTGTAACCAGGGGATAGTGGTCGCTCTCCATAAGGCAGTCCACATAAAAAACACGGACTGCCTTTCTAAGAAGCTGGCATACCAGCACAAAATCAATAACACCACTTCCACATGAGGAACTAAAAGTAAACTCACCAGCTAGATCACCTAGGGTACTCCCATTAAGAATTATCTTATTGTGTTGGGCTGCTAAAAGGGCTAACTGAATGCCAGCAAAATTTGTTAATTCATCCTTACAATGTCTGCCTGAAATCAGGTGTCCTATGGCCTGAAGGGTTTCTTGGGAGTAGAGTGCATCAATCAATGGGGGAACTTGGCCTCCTAATTGGGCATTAAAGTCGCCCCCTATAAGGATGTGCAGCGCTGGAAATTTAGTTTCCATACAAGTAATGTAATTCTCCAGCACGCCCCATTGAGCCTTAGTATCAGCTTGCCTCATCGTCGGGGGAAGATAAATGTTGAACACTAACAGTTTGCTGTGTCCTCTCTTAATTAGGAGCACCATAGCTAAAGAGCCACAGCGGGGCAGCTCCACTGTCTCCACTTTCAAAGTAGAGACCAAGCAAGCTAGACCACCCTTAGGCCTTCCTGTCATAGATTGTCTGGTGGAGGCCAAGGAAATGACCGTAAACCCTGTAAGGGATATTTTATTGCATGTCCAGGTCTCCTGAAGCAGGACCACATCAAATGAGTGAATATAATTGGTGAATTCTGTGGTACCACACCTTCTATGTTCCACAAAAGGCACTTAAGTGTGCAGGGGTATTTTTTGCCAGATTTAATAATCATTCTGTGTGATTAATTTTTCCCAGAGTGCCCTTCGGATTCGAAAAGATACACCCATTGTTAAGTGGCAGGGTCATCCTCTTAGGAGGCAAAGGCAGGGAAGGAAGGAGGGGAGGTGAGCCTTGTTCATAGGGCTGTAGGGCTCTAAGCACACTCCAGTTCGTACTTGTGGCATTAATTGGTTGCTTAGCTGGCAAGTATTCAGCAGCATCAACAGATGGAATTTGAAGTAGCCCTGGATCTTCAAATTTACGAATTAGACATTCTGGAGAGAGTGCCAAGGGAGCTTCCATTGGTAAATCAGTATAGACTCCCTGGAGTCCAAGGGAATCCTTATTAGGTAGTGAAAGACTCCAGAGCTTGTATTCAACTGCATCCAGATGCTTTATGATTTGGGCCCTTTCTGGTTGTAGAAGCGCACAAAAGGAGTCGAGGAGCTGTGTCTCCTCCTGGTTCCAGAAATTGTCTTGACATAAGTCAGTCTCATAAATAGATGGAATCCTGGAAGCACTGACCTGGGGCTTATTTACTAAGGAACCTTGGGTGCCCTGGGCTGGTGTTGCTTCCTTTGGGGCCATTTCTTCCCAGCTGATCAAGTCAAGGGAAGCTTCCTGGAAAGATGTTACTTGCTGCGGGGGGTTGATTTGACCGATTGTAGGAGGAACAGTCAGGCTACCATCTGAGAGGACACCAACTGGAGGTTTTGCAGGAATAGGTGTATAATTAGTATGTGATGTAGTATCCGAAATGGCATTCAAGGTTGGCATATTAATATGTGCTGCTGAGGATCTTTGGGGGGCAATAAATCTCCTGCCACTCACAAATTGTTGATTACTCAAGAGTTGCTTAATCGATATATCTTTGAAGACTTTTCTTGGCAGAATGCCGAAGGATCTTAACAGGGATCCTCTTCTGAAAAATAGTTTTGGGGTGTTAGAGTTGTCAAAACTGAGTAGCACTCTAGTGCAGTGTTCAGGAGAGGGTAAAAGTTCAACCTTCTTCAAATCATCAGCTTTTAGCCCCAATAACTGTAATATATGGCCCCTCGCCAGCTGTGTTGAACCCCAGTGAGGTAAGTTGCCATTAATGGGATTAATGATGAGGGCCACCTGTTTTGACTGTAAGACCAGGTGACTGTTTGCATCAAAAGATGTAAAGTTTGAACTATTGGTAGGATTACGTTGGCCAGTGCTTTTGCTGAGGCTAGGCAGGGAGAACCCTGCCGCCACATCAAGCTGCCGAGCAGTCAACCCAGGGTACCCACTGGTAGTCCAGGAAACTAAGTAGTTTAAAGTACTTATTATTTTATCGAGCTGGAGCTGAATGCTCGCTGTAGTTTCTGCGACCAAGAAACATTGCTGAGCCAAAAGTTCTGTAAGGGTGGGCTCATTTAAGGATTGGTTGGGGGCCATAGTTTTAGATAAGCCTTTGTTCTCAACTTGGGAGGCGATGCCCTCAGCCGTTGGAAGTTCGCGACAACCGGCAGCAGCCAGACAAAAAGGAGCAGGAGCTTTCAAACCGAGAGGCCGAGCTAAAACAAAGTCCTCAATCTTGGATTGCTTCAGAGAAGGTTGAGGAACCGGGTCAGTGAGAGATCTGCTCCTTTTCTTTGTCTTCATTATATTAAGTAGCACAATAAAGGAGGAGCTGTGTAATATAGCATAGAGTTTAGTCACTGAAACAAGTCCTTAATCCAGAGGAAAAGGAATCAGGAGCCGAGAAGAAATGAGTCCTTATGCAAACAGTGGCAGAGCTCCTCACAAGTATACCAAAGATCCTGCCCTCCTGACAGAGCAGGGAACATGAGTAAATAAAAATGATAAAATAATAAAAATAGTGGATAAAAATAGAATAAATGAGATAAGAGAAATCACATCAAAGCTAGGCATTGCTAGACTTCCAGCTGAAGGAGTAAGATGTGTAAAACAACAACAACAAAGAAGCAGCAGCAAGGCCCTCCTATAGCTGAGGCCCAACTCGGGCTTGTTTTTCTTATAAATTCAGCTAAACCATAGCTGAAATATAGCTAAAAGTGGATTAGTGATCACACTGCAAAAATTTCAAAAATGTAAAGGGTTTAAAAATAAATAAAAATTTGAAGAATAAGATACGGTAGAAAAATAGCCTTAAAAGCAGGTAATAATTAGGCTAATTTAATCTTAGTTAAGCAGAGAGCCTACTTGCCTGCTGCTCTCCAGGGAAGCTTCCTTCCAGGTGGTGCCTCTTGAATTGTGCATGTAAGAATCTCTTTCCTTTTCTCTCCTTAAAAAGTTTGAATGTGGTCGAAGAAGGTTCTTTGCAGTTTGTTTGCAATGGCAACTTGATATCTGTATTGGTTGATTTGAAGAAACTATTGGTTGATTTTATCTAAACTATGGCCAAGGATGAATCCGTAAAGTGTTTCCCATCTGCTCTAGCAGTTCTCATTCACTTCAGTAAAGGAGTCCATCAGGTGTATTTCAAAGTATTGGGTAGTTGCAAGTGAAAGTCTGCTGGGCTAATCTGAATGGTCACAGGGAAGTGGCCAATAAAATTTGGGTGCAGTTTCTTTGATGGATGAGACTAAGGTAAAAACATAGGGGAAAGTTACACCAAATCCCCCATAGCAATCCTGGTGCATTTTTAGCTATATACATCTGCTGCCTATTTATATGCAATTTCCTATTTTTATAGGCCAAATCCGGGTGCTCCTTTAAGAAATGCTATGCCACCTACCTCTGTTGGGGGAAAAAAAGGGCTGGACAAACTGCAGAGACAGGATCAACAGCATGGGTTATAGACATAAGCTCTTGGAAGGAAATATGCCAATAGAAGAATACAGAGTTGTTATCAGCAAATTCTTCAAATGACAACCAATTAAGCCAATTGCCATGTTCAGAGCATACATACAGAGGTGGTATTCAGCAGGTTCTGACCAGTTCTGAAGGGTAGTGGAAATTTTGCGTAGTTCGGAGAACTGGAAAATACCACCTCTGACTGACCCCTCTCCCATCTATTCTCTGCCTCCCAAGTCCCAGCTGATTGGCTGGGTGTTATTTTGTTCCCCTGCACAAGAGAATGGAGCTGGAAAGCAGGTTAGTAGAGTGGGGAGGGAATGGGATTTTGCAGTAAACTTCCCTCAGGAGTGCGGAGGGAATGGAGATTTTACAATATCCGTCCCTTGCCACACCCACCAAGTCATGCCCACCAAGCCATGTCCACAGAAATGGTAGTAAAAAAAATTGAATCCCACCACTGCATACATAGAAAAGATGAGTATTGTTCCAGCATGACTTTTTGGCTACTAATTTGACTCCTGGTGATAAGATGTCAGTTTTATCGAAAATGATTCCATAGGAGGGTGAGAATTATGCTTTATTGAGACAGACTAAAGTATAGACTCTTGCAAGTCTGCATGTGTTTTGCTTTCTCTTCTACTTATGCCGTAGAGGATCTGGGAGGAGCCAATCTGAAGTTTTTCCTAATATTTTCTTAACCTCCCTTGACTTAGCACATGCTTCGACACCTGTTGTTGTCTTAACAGCTTCTGGATAGTTTTTCCAAGGTTATCTCCATGGTTCCCCACATAAGATGATAACAGATGAATATGAAGGTCTAGTAACTGAAAAAAGGCTTTCCCAAACCAATCATATCGGAGAAGGGGGCCAAGTAACCTATGCACAGTTTCCATAACAGTAGGTTGTCCTTTACATGGAACAAAAAGAGCCATCTTGATAAACAAAACTACTACAGTGAGAAAGGTAAAAACCCATGCATGTCTGAGAGATCACTAATAAAAGAAACTGTATCTCAAGGGGAACAGGCTTAGCATGGACAGCAGTATTCATGCTACTGCTTCTTGCTGGGAAATCCTTGTGAGCAGTATAGACTATTTAGCAGTGACAAAGACACATTTCCCAGGATGCACCACAAGGAGCCTCATCTACCTTGCACTATATACAATGGCCTTTCAACTTTGATTTTTCCAAGGAAAATCTGGACAATGCTTAACTAGAACCGAATTAACCATGGCAAGTGCCAATGTTGGAAATATAAGTGGAGGTCACTTGGTAATCCTAACTGTGACTGTGGGAATGTCCCACAAACTTCACATCATATTGTAACATAATGCCCCTTCAGAAGATTCCCTAGATCCCTGAATGAAATACATCAAGTTGAGGGCACTATTGTCCAATGGCTAAATGATCTAGATATCCGGCCATAGGTTTAGTCAATCCAGAAAATTCTCATACATGTTTTAATTTTATTCATAATTTTATTTATTCCTCATACTGTGTGTTTGTAAAATAATTTGCTGCTTTGGTGTTTCACATTTCAATACACATTTTATATCTTGTTTCTATGAATTTTATGCACTATGCTGCATTTTTGCTGTGCCATACAAAATAATAATAATAAAATAAACATGGATAGCCTTGGTTTGATGATAGATATGACATGAGGAAACCAAATCCCTCAGACCAATTCTGTTTTTGACATCCTCTTTTTGTCCATCAGAAATCCCTGAGTAAAAATTACAAGATTTTAAAAACTCCCACATTCTTTGCAATCTTATTATAGTGGCAAAGTTGCAGAACCTCTTCTTGGAGAGGAAGCATGTACATTATGATAATGAAAAAAAAATTCTGCAGCCATAGAAAAAGGAGAAGAATCAATCTATGGAACTCAGCAGAGATTATTCATCTAATCACTTGGCCAATGGATTCAATTGCAAGCAAATCTAATCCAACAGATCCAATTCCTGCTTTCACATGCCTAACATCTCTTCTTTTCATTTCTTTCATTCTTTGAAGAAGGGTTCAAAATTGTGGAAGGAGGAGACAGACAAAAAATATACAGGTTTGCATGATGGAGCACTTGGCAATTAATTTTTGTGAGATAGTAACATAGTAAAATAGAAGTTAAGTAGAAAAACTATCAAAAAATGATGACCCAAGACTTCTATGAGTATTCCAAATTCTTGTGATCTTCCTACACTTGCATTGAATGGGCTTTTCCGCTTAAGAAATATCTTCATTGTTGAATGTTACTTTTATTGCTCACAGCTCTATATTTCTGTTCAGCTGGAAGGGAATCTAGAATAAAATGTGCAGGGCAATAGGTCTTCTCTCTATCCTCGAAGCCAGAAGTATAGAGTTCAAAACAGAGTTTGAGGCATCAACTTATAAAATAAATGAGTGGCTAAGATCTGGATGGCAGACCAGGGGACTTGGAGAAAAAGAAAATTAAGCCCGAAAAACTACTTGCCTAGAATAGATCAGTTAAATTAAGATCTTTTCCCCTGGAGCTGAGTCAGTGGTCTTGTGCACTCAGCAAAACCAGGAATGAACTGTAAGAGTTTGCAATCCTGCCCCCCCACCACCCAAAGTTAGATATCTTTAATATTTCTAGATGTTCTGCCATATGAGAATAGACTCCATTGTTGACTCCATCTGCCTCCCTTTTCTAGACATTCAATAATTCATAAGGTTCAAGGCAAAAATACCAAATCACAGACTTCCTAATTAGCACAGAATTTTTGTGTAGGTACTTTAACACACATCTAATCTGAGTAAAATGCAAAGAAAGAACTTCTGAAAAAATTGAGATGTCATCTAGGTAAACTACAACATATTGCCCAGAATATCTGAAATTATCTTGTTCACAAATCTGGAAATGACTGCAGAGTAATTAACTAGATCAAAGGCATTATTGTATAGTCAAACTTGCCATAACGAGTGTCAAAAGCTGTTAAATATTCATGGCTCTACTTCATCTGAATTAAATTGTAAGCTCTTCTCAAATCCAATTTAATGAAAACCTTGTCTTATGAAGATGCTAAACAGATCCAAAATAAGAGGCAGTGGATAGGGATCTCTAATAGGTACAAATTCAACAGATCTTAAAGAAAAAAGATCTTTCTTTTTTATAAAAATGATGCAGAAGTGGCAGATGAAGTACAAATAAATTCCTTTTTTACAATTGACATTTAGAAACTTTTTTTAAAAAAACTGCTGACTCTTGAGTAGACATGAACTATTGCTGTTTAGCTGGCATCTGAGGTTCCATTAGCAATTTAGTAGTGGCCACAATGCAAAGAAAAGTTTGCAGCTTTTTCTTCATCCCTAAACAGCACCAAAATCTTCATGCCTTTCTAGCAAGGAAAGAGATTCAAGGTAGTGGTGCAAAAAGGATGTCTGCAATAAGCGTTGTTGATACCACTGAGAGGAAAACAAAATTGTTCCTTGCTTTTAGGGACTGTCAGAATTATGTGCTTTGTAGCTAGTCTATACCCAAGACAACTGGGATGTGCAAAGAAGCAGTCAAATACAGTTACAATCCCCAGCTCATTTTTCAGCTAAAAGAATTGGACTGATTTAGTAGTCTGCCATTGACTCTTTCTTCCTGCAAAGGCTTTTCCAATAATGATGATGTTATCCATTCAGTTGTGTCTGACACGTGATGATTCCATGGGCCAGGTCTCTTCACATCTTCCAACCTTGCACTATTTTCTATGCTCTGGATGGTGTTAGCTTTGACGGTATCCAGCCACCGTGTTCTCTGACAGTCTGTTTTCCTTTTACTTCTAACTCTTAAACACAATTGCTTTCTCTTGTGAATTTTCCGGTATGACATGGCCAAAATAATGTGTACAAGTGCCTCTTCTTTGTCGGATGATCCCCTGCTGAACAGGGAGGAATCTTTTCTCGAAGTTGAGGGTTTGGAGTGATTTGGGTATTTATTGCTGATGCATCCTGCATTTCCACAGGTGTGACACTTTTCATCTGACTCAACCCAAGGAAGTTTACCAAGTCAAGCTCCAGTGGTGGGATTCAATTTATTTTTACTATTGGTTCTGTAGGTGTGGCTTAGTGGGCGTGGCAGGGGAAGGATATCTCCAGTCAGAGGTGCTATTTGCCGGTTCTCCAAACTACTCTAAATTTCTGCTACTGGTTCTCCAGAACTGGTCAGAACCTACTGAATACCACCTCTGTCAAGCTCCCTTAAACTGTTATGTGTGTTTTGGGCTTCAGACCATTAGCCTCCAAGAATACTACTGGGAAGAGGGAAAGAATGAAAAAAAGTCAGGTAGTCTGCTTTTTTTCCTCTGTGTCTCAACCCTTCAGCCTACCATGAATCACCACACAATTCTTCCAAAGCCTTTAGTGAGCCTTTCATGCTAATTCATCCATCAGTTAAATATGAAAACTTCCTAAACTTTTTGATTGAAGCAACTTAATTTCAAGACATGTCCCTGATAAGGCTTTAAAGATTAATGTCAACTTATTTGAGCAGGCAGTTCAAGAAACCAGAATGCTTAGATTTCTGGAAAGGTGTTTTTATTGCTAGTAAACTAATGGATCAAAATTTTGAAAGGTGCCAGTGTAATTCACCAACTCAATCAATTTCTTTTAAATGAAGTCAAAATTACTCAGAGTTTTCTCTCCTTTCCATCCTCCTTGGACTCAGGACCCTTTTCCTCCAATGATCATGCTCTGTGTTGCCATCACATAAAGTTAATTTTGGAGCTTAAATACCATAAAAATCCCCCCTAAGTTTTAAAATATATTTCCTGATTTTTCTGAAAATAAACTGGAAAAAGTGGGCTGCCACTCAGATTTTTTAAAAGAAAAAAAATTTTTTTTTTTTCTTTGAGGAACAAAAAATAACCCAAAGAGCAGAAACATTTTTATCTGCTACAGATGCTTAAAATGTACAACCCAGTCTCAAGGACATTACATCTCATTTAAGATGTAATGGCATATGCTTTTCCTTTACATTCACATACAAAGGAGCATTTCAAACCATCATTTTGCTGAAAGTACTAGATCTTGTAAATAGCTGAATTTCCAAAGTTCATAAAAACTGAGGCACAGTAGTTGTTGAAAAACCTTTCCCATGTTCGGCCTCCCCCCCGCCCCCCCAGTAATTTATAAGACCCATTGCCTTTTGCAATGAATTCTGGCAATAAATTTTGGCAGCTTCTTTGCCCCAAGATTGCTTTTATAAGAACTATTTTTGCAGGAGTGTGTGTATGCACACCCCGACACACACATTCACACCCTTCTCCATATTAATATTAAAATATAATAATAAAATCATAAATATTAATGATTTAGATCAAGTGTAGTGTTAGGCCATGGTTCATTACTTCCCTACATTCTATCCTCACAAAGTTGCATGCAGATAACCCAAATTACTTCATAAAAATGGAGCACATACTGTTAAGCAGTGATTAATTCTTGCAGGCCCATGTGATGCGTAGCTTTTTTTAAGGTTGCCAAAGTGATAGATGGTAGACTACATACTTTGACTAGCTCAGCAAAAGGCTATAGGGAAATATCAGGAATGTATCTTCAGGGAACAACCATTGGAATGAAGTCACCTTGAGGTGAGGATGAGGATGAAGATGTACAACCGCAATGACCCAAATCTCTGTGTTCAAGAAAGAATAGATGCAGCTGCTCAGAAAAGCATTTTGTAATGGATTCTTTCTTTTAAAGGCTGCATTTGTTATTCTAACAATGTGTTTAACAAAGGATGTACCTTTTTTTTTCAGAAGAGCAGAAGCATTTAGAAAAGAACACTTCTCTTTCTCTCTCTCTCTCTCTCCTTTTCTCCTGCACAAGGCTTACATTGTCTTTTTATGCTTGTCATATTTTATGCATCAGAAAATGAGCTCCTTTGAAGGATACAAACCAATAGCCAGTTCAATCACGAGCAAAGTGTGAATGGAATGCATTAAGAAAGCCAAGTATGTTACTATAGCAATTTAAATTATTCAGTGATGCGCTCCAGTTTTAAATGAGCTAGTCAAAATGACATGGTGATGTCAGTTCCAATAGTTTGACCAAAATAGTCAAAAATAGTCTTGATGTGCAGGGCCTACTAAGAGTGGTCCTACATATATATATAATTCTACCTATTTTCTTCATAAAGAAGCAGATCTCAATTTTTAATGATCAAAATTTATTTCATGTTTGGTAGCACATTTCCATTATAATAGAAAGAAACAGAACACTTTGAATTAAGGATTCTCTGTGGGTTTTATCCGGTTAGTCATAGCTGACTTTAGGGGGCAGTTCTCATCTCTTTTTCTTTAAGCCATTTAGCCAGTGCTTTCTGAAGACACTTTCATGGTCATGTGTCTAGCGTAACATTGTGCTGCAGCACAAAGCGTATAAAACACAGAACACTGTTACCTTCCCACTGAAGTGGTACCTATTTATCTACTTTACATGCTTTTGAACTGCAGGCAGGAGCTGAGGCAACTGACAGGACTTCACTTCAATGGTAGGACTTAACATCCAGAGTATAGAACTTCTCTGGTGTCTTTTAAGACACTTAGCACTGTACCTTTATCCTGTGAGTAAGCTGATATTCCTGTGAATATCAG
>NC_141991.1:196083123-196098703 GCF_049901715.1 Pseudonaja textilis | reverse complement strand
TCAAGAGGGCAGCTGCAACTGCATAATTTTACATACAATTATCACATGCATACATACACAAGTGGGTGGGGCTTCTATTGCATTGCCATAGGCACCCTCTTTCTGACATCTACCCCACAGGTAGCCCTGGTCATACTAGGCCATAACATGGAATGCTTGGCTTCGGGTTAACATAATGTGGGGGAATGTAAATGAGGAAAGCCTCATTTATGAAAAAATAGTGGCCTGACACTGATGTAGCTAAATTGTTTATTTTTATTTATACAATGTTAGGATGACCTCAGACTTAAAACTGTAGACAAGAGCTGCAATGAACACAAATATAGTTTATTGTTCACATTTTCCTTCTCTGGCATTGATAAGTCTTTAATGAGGAGATCCTAAAAGTTTTACGAATGAACCATAAGTATGGGATCTACCGTCTCTTCAGGAGGGGAGGGTTCAGGTGGTGAGCTCCAAGGAGAATAGCTGTTTTTGAGCCCCCTCCTGCCATACTTCTCAATAAGATACTCTCTCACAAATGAAGGCAAATATACATGTCCCTGCCCAGGATAATGTTGCAGGATCCAGACTGGGATCAGAGGTTTACTCTTCCAAGTTTTCAGTCTCGTGCTGGAGCCCATCCTCAGGGAACTTCTCTCTACTTGAATATATGCTTTGGGTTGTTCTATGAGTCATATTTATTTCTATTGGTTGATTGGTGTATTGATGGCCAATGATTGGCTGTTGTTTCCTTGGGCTTATCAGGTACTTAGGATAACAGGTAACAGATGATCAGAGTTGGAAGGGACCTTGTAGGTCATCTAGCCCAACCCCCACCCACCCACCCAAGCGGGAGACCCTACACCATTCTAACAAATGGCAGTCCAATCTCTTCTTGAAGTGATGGTGCTCCCACAACTTCTGAGGGCAAGCTGTTCCATTGGTTGATTGTTCTCACTGTCAGAAAGTTTCTCCTAATTTCTAGGTTAAATCTCTCCTTGTTCAGTTTCCATCCATTATTCCTTGTCTACAGGTGCTTTAGAAAATAGGTTGACCCCTTCCTCCCTGTGGCAGCTCCTCAAATATTGGAAGGCCACTATCATGTCTCCCCTGGTCCTTCTCTTTGCTAGACTAGGCAAGCCCAGTTCCTGCAACCGTTCGTTGTATGTTTTAGCCTCCAGTCCCCTAATCATCCTGGTTGCTCTTCTTTGTACTTTTTCTAGAGTCTCAACATCTTTTTATAATGTGGTGACCAAAACTGGATGCAGTACTCTAGATGTGGTCTTACTAAGGCTTTATAGAATGGTATTAGTACTTCCCTTGATCTTGACTGTATCCCTCTGTTAATACAACTTAGGATTGCATTAGCTTTTTTGGCGGCTGCTGCACACTGCTGGCTCATATTTAGCTGGTTGTCCACTCAGACTCCAAGATCCCTTTCACAGTTACTGCTACTGAGCCTAGTTTCACTCAGTCTATATGTGTACTTTTGGTTTTTCTTGCCTAAGTGTAGGACTTTACTTTTCTCTATATTGAATTTCATTTTATTAGATATGGCCCAGTGTTCTAATCTGTCAAGATCCATCTGGATCTTGAGCCTATCTTCTTGGGTGTTAGCTATTCCTGCCAACTTAGTATCATCTGCAAATTTGGTAAGTTCCCCTTCTATTCCCTCATCTAAGTCATTAATGAAGATATTGAAGAGTACTGGGCATAAGTCAGAACTTTGTGGCACCCCAGTGCTTACTTCCTTCCATGTAGACTTAGACCCATTAAGGACTACTCATTGAGTACAGTTTGTCAGCCAGTTGCGAGTCCATCTAGTGGTGGTGTTATCTATCCCACTTTTTTCTAGCTACCTAAGAAGTAAGTTGTGGTCTAATTTGTCGAATGCCTTGCTGAAATCTAAATATATTATGTCCACAGTATTTTGCTGGCCTACTAATTTAGTCACGAATGAAATAAGATTAGTTTGGCATGATCTGTTCTTAACAAACCCATGCTGACTGCTAGTTATTACTTTACTTGTTTCTAGAATGTTGGCAGATCTGGTTTTTTTATTATCTTTTCCAGTATCTTCCCGGGTATTGATGTTACGCTGATTGGTCTATAGTTTCCTGGGTCTGTTTTTTTCCTTTTTTGAAGATGGGAACCACAGCAGCTCTTTTCCAGTCCTCTGGTAGTTCCCCAGTGCTCTAGGATTTTTGAAAGATATGGTGCAGTGGTTCTAAGATGACCTCTGCCAGCTCCTATAAAACTCTGGGATGTAATCCATCGGGCCCCGGTGATGTTTTCATCAAGATCAGACAGGTGTTCTCTTACTGCTTTTTTGCTTATTTTAACTTTTATTTTTGGTCTGTCTTTTACAGCTATGTTTTTGGTGGGTTGAGCTGTAGTTTCTTTTTGGGTGAAGATGGATGCAAAGAATGAGTTAAGCAGTTCTGCCTTCTCTCTGTTGCCTGTTTCTTCCTTGTCATCTTCTCTCTTTAGTGGACTGATTGTTTTCTTGATTTTTTTCTTGTTATTTATATGTTGGAAGAAACTTTTTATTATTATCTTTGACTTTTGTTGCAAGTCTTTGTTCTTTCTGAGCCTTTGCTATCCTGACTTCATCTTTGCAGATTCGGGCTATCTGCTGATATTCTGCCTTAGTTGTATGTCCTTCTTTCCATTTTTTGTACTTGTCCTTTTTTTCTTTCAATTTGCCAGAGAGATCTTTGTGCAGCCATGCTGGTTTCTTCTTGGATTTCTCATTTTTCTTTCTCAGTGGCATTGTGCTGGTCTGGGCTTTTATGATCATACTTTTTAGAGTTTCCAAAGATTCTTGAGTTGTTTTTCCCTTTAGGATTTTCATCCATGGAATCTTTCCCAAGTTCTCTCTGAGTTTATTGAAATCACTCTCACCCAAGGTTCCTGCAGTTTCAATTCCCTGTATCACTTCTTCTCTGTAAGAATTAAGTCCAGTATGGCTGTCCCTCTAGTTTCACCCTCTATCTTTTGGACAACAAAGTTGTCAGCTAGGTTAGTTAGGAACTTATTTGATCTCTCACTTGGTGCAAAATTAGTTTTCCAATTGATATCAGGATAAATGAAGTCTCCTATTACTATTGTTGTGTGTTTCCTGCATGTTTGTTAATTGGCTGGCAAAAAAGGACATCTATTTTTTTTCTGCTTGATTGGGTGGCCTATAATATACACCTATGGCCATGTCATTCTTTTTTTTCTTTTATATTGACCCATTTGCATTCTAGGAGGTTTTCATCTTTGGTTTCATGAATTTCTGTAGCAATATAGTGATCCTTTACATACAGTGCAATTCCACCTCCTCTTTTATGGGGTCTGTTTCTTTTTAATAGATTGTATCCTTCTACCAGTATGTTCCAGTCATGGGTTTCATCTGACCAGGTTTCTGTTATTCCAACTATATCATATTTATCTTCAAGTATTCGTGGTTCGAGTTCACCCTGTTTGCTCCCCAGACTTTGTGCATTTGTATATAGGCACTTGAGATCTTTATGTCTGACACTTAGGAGCTGAGGGCTTACAAGCACACCAATCACTGGCCATCAATACACTAATCAACCAATCGGCACAGCATAAATATGACTCATAGAATAGCTCAATGCACATATTCCAGTAGAAAGAAGTTCCCTGAAGATGGGCTCCAGCACAAGACTGAAAGCTCAGAATCCTGGAGACCAACCCAGATTGGATTTTAAGACATTTTTTCTTCATTTGGCAACTCAAATGTAGATAGAATTGGTTAGATGTAGCCATCCACAGAGATGACAAGTATTATTATCACAAAGTGTACAGATACATCCAAGAAAAACATTATCCAATATTGTATCCTTTGGTACAATCCCAAAACCTTTCACCAGTGCTTTCATAAATTCTTGGCATAATCTGAATTGCTCTTTATTTATTGCAATTCCTAGACTGGAATGGAACATGAAAGTCAAGAAGAGAGGCGGGATTGGACCTCCCTCTTTCAATGATGCCAATGGAGAAAGGTTGGTGAAGGAGTTAGAGGATGAATGGGTTAGGCCGAGAGTATCATTTCCTCAAGTAATGCGTGCTCTGTTGGAGTACTTCTCTAAACCTTCTTAATTACTCAGGCTTGCATTTTGATCCTTTATAAATACTGCCTCAAATCAATTTGTTGTCAGGCAACAGCTGCAGCATTCATCACAACTTGTTTCCTAGGGGAAAAAAAGTTAATTCTAAAATATGTTAATAGCCTCAGTTTTTCAGTAGGGAGGTTTAATCTGTGTGTGCGTGTGCGCGCACGCGTATTTCCACACATAAGGTCATCTCCACTTAAGATAGGCTAGCCTGACAAAAGCATCACTTTTGATGTAGCTGAAGAAGGCAAGAAGATTGTATATCCCTGTTAATTCCATAATTGGCATCTAGAATCTGTTCCAAACCCCCCCGCTTCCCTCCCCAAATCCGATTTATTAGCAGAAGATTAAACTAACGTTGAAGGTTCTTTATAGCCTGCTTGTGAAATTCAAATATAAAAATTGTCAAGGAAACATTTCCATGGCAAGTCCTACCTTAGGCTAATCCCACAGAAACATGGAGCCAGTGTAAAAGGAGATGAACACCTCAATTTCTTTTTCAGGCTAACCAATTGTGGGAGCATTCTTGTTTTTGGATGAGGCCCATGAAGAGCACTGCAACTTAGATCAGAATTCACTTTTCAAGAGAGTTCTAATGCAGGTTTTTTTTTTAAAAAAAGCTGATTGTTGGATTAATGAAATATTAATGCTGCCAGCCATCCTTCCTTCCTTCCTTGCCTCCTTCCTTGGCTTTGGTGTGCAAGCTCAGCTGAGTAATTCAATGAAATGATAGAGACATGAATAGATATGCTAACTAGCATAAAGGCTAACCTTTAAAGTGTTTTTTTTAAAGCTGCCAGAGAGCTTTCACTGTTTTTTTTTTTAATCTGAGATGGAATGTATAAATACTTTTTGTAAATCTGGCACCAGGGGAGGTAGTAGGAAAATCTCAAGGAATCGGCTTCTAAGATTTAACACTTTTTTTAAATGGCAAAGAATAAGCTTAAGATGGGTGTCAGTTTCACAGTCTTGCATTCGCAGTGCTTGTCATCACAATATATTCATGTTGTGTGCCCGATTCTCATTACAGTCACTGTCATCCAAACATAGTGACGGAATTTAAATATCTCACATTGGTTCTTCAGGCAACAGTACTGCAATCTGAAAGCAAATAAATCAGTAAGAGGAAAGAGGAAAAAGAAGGACTAGGCTCGTGCATGGCTGCTGAAAGGTCAAGAATCGTCTCAAATTTAGCTGAAAGATGGAAATTAAGATTTGCCCACACATTTTTTGAAGAATTACCGAGATAGGGTCAGTGCTTATGATATTTGCTGCTCCCTTCATTTTAATAGTTTCATTTAATCATCAGGTGAGAAGTTTAATCAATGGAGTCCCCATGGTTATTATTTAAATAATAATAATCAAGCTATTTGTGATAGGGTAATAGAAGCTACGCCTGATCAATCACAATGTTGCAGTCACCATCTTGATTTTTTTCAGCCAGACCCTGAGATACCCTCGAATGCATGGCATGAATTAGAGATTAGAATATGCAAGTCAGATCTGCATCAAAATACATGGTGAAATACTGCAATTGAGGAATCTAGCCATTCTTTTTAACTAACGGTTTCTTTCTCAATTCACAACTAGTTGTCCCTTGCATGCTTCATTGGATATTCTACTGATACCTTCCACTCAATAATCCTTTTAGGAGGAAATAATAGCAGTTAAGCCAGAGGCTTGGGAAGCTGTTATACAGGAGAATGATTCCAATAAGTGCAAGGGAGTAACAGCTAATCTATTAAAGTTTCCACTCCATTAATTATTTTACGAAGATATATGTACCTCCTTTACTATTTAGATTAAAATTAATTTCCTTCAGGATTCTGCTAATGCGAGGATCTGATTCATAGATATTGGGAGATCATCATTTGTGTAACTATGACTTTTTCAAATAAATCACACTTGACTGGATTTGCACAACATATAGTGGCACACAACAGAGAAGTAGATCTCCCACATAGTCTCACCTCATTTTGATCATTCTTAAAGTATCTTATGACCAAGCAATTGCAAATGGGTAGCACGGTTTCTTTCCATTTTGAGATGAGGAACCCATTTTTACAAATATCCTCCCCATAATTTCCTCCAAATCCTTGCCTCACCTATTTTGTAGGTCTTTGGTGTCTGACAGTGTTTCATATGGTTTTTATCTACTCTTGGATAGTTGACAAATCACAGTCACTAGATCAGGCAGCACTCTAAGCCCGAAACAAACAAACTTACAAGATAAACATTGAGCATGAACCAGGCCAAGAAAACCTCAAACTGATTTCTAAGCTACTACTCAACCAAGTAGACCTTATATAGCACTTTACATTGCTTTACAGCCCTCTCTAAGTGGTTTACAGAATCAGCATATTGTCCCCAACAATTTGGGTCCTCATTTTACCCACCTTGGAAGAATGGAAGGCTGAGTCAACCTTGAGCCTGGTGAGATTTGACTTGCCAAATTGCAGGCGGTTGGCAATCAGCAGAAGTAGCCTGCAGTACTTTCTCTAACCACTGCACCACCACAATGGTTAGAGTAAATGTTTACTCTAGCTTAAGAATTTGTAATAAATCACAATGACATAACTTACAGTAAATATGTAGCACCTTCTCAGTTGAAGTTCCATTTCATGTGAACTTTGATTAAGCAATATAGGTCGGAATTGTAGTTAAGAACAACCATTTTTCAATGATCCCATCTCACTAGATTTTTATGAAAGATAGGGATGATAAGTCTACCTTATCTTGAAACCTGCTTTGTTACCCTGTGAAGAATGAGACCATGAAGGTTCAAATTTGAGGATTTCTGCCAAGAATGAGAACATTAAGGTTAAGGAGTCTTTGCATATACCAGGTGGTGATGAAACCATCTCAGAATTAAGAAGTATTTGTTTCTCAAGGTTAACTGGAGTGAAGATGAGGGGGAAAAAACTTCCTACCCAACACAGGTTGTCACCAAGGACAAGGCAAAACAAAGTAGAAATCAAGTATGACTCTTTAGTGACTAAAATAAATCTTTGCTTAATTCTGTACAATACTGAATCAGTAAATAAAAAAAAATGAACTCATACAGAGCTCTATGCATCATGCAACTGAGAGAAAAATGGGCACACAATTATTAAATTCCTCTTTGCCAATCTTCTGATGAACTTTCAATATCACAGGGTCTTCTAGATATTTGCAGTCCTAATAGATAAAGACTTAATAGTCCTAATAGACAGCATTATCAGAGATGATGTAATGAATCTTGTAGTTTACAGGACTTGATTGATTATTACAAAATCAAATTTTGATTTAGTTTTTTTTTTACATTAAGAGCAATAGGGACAAGACATGAATTTCTTAAATATACACATTACAAAAACATTTTAAATCCTTTCATCACTGAGCTCACATAGTATCTATTTAAAAAGCTCAATATATCAATAGATTTTGTCTTATATACTAGAAAATTCTACCAAAGAGCAGGAGCATGGTAAAAGATTTCAGCATTTTAAACAATTTTCAATTTGTACATTGGCTTTTTCACACTCATTTTGCATAAACACCCAGAAATGGAAAGAACAGAGATTAGTTTAGGTAACAATTACCACAATTCACAATTGCATTAGCACCTATTAAGCTTCATTGTTCTGTGGAAATTTTAATGATATATCCTAGAGTTAATAAAAGCAGAAGATGATTAGAAGTAAAATTGTTTCCATGTAAGCTGACAGGACTGCTGAGCATAATAATATATTTCTAAGACGACCTGTTTGGAGTTTACTCCATAATTTAATGTAAATTCTGAAGAACTTTTTTTCCCTTCTTCTGGTTAAATATTAAAGTGTTACCTTTTATCACACAAAGAGTTCTATTGGATGCAAAGATCCAGTGATGTGGTTGCTAATAATTTAGAATCCCGACTATCTCAAAATAATGTGCATTTTCCTTCTTTGTTTTTTTCCCCTCTGTTGCTTAATATCTCAGTCTTTAGACAGCTCTAAAGGTAAAATTTTCAACACATGCGTTTGTAATATGGATTCAGTCCTAATCACAATACACAAATCATTGATGTATTCTTTTAAAAACATAATAAATATAAGCTTTTGCTGCATGTATTGATTTTTTCCATCATTATCTTACCCTTTCTCTAATTTTATCCTCCCAGAAACTTTGCAAGGCTGAGAGCAAGTTCAAAGAAGGGCTACCAATATAGTAAACAGACAGAGGTGGTATTCAGCAAGTTTTGACCAGTTCTGGAGACCCGGTAGCGAAAATTTTGAGTAATTTGGAGAATAGAGCAAATACCACCTCTGATTGGAGATTTTACGGTATCCTTCCCCTGCCACCCCCACCAAGCCATGCCCACAGAACTAGTAGTAAAAAATGTGAATCCCACCACTGCAAACAGACTGAAAAATCAAGCCATATGAAGACTGATTAAAAGATGTAGATAGGTTCAACTTGAAAAAGATAAGATTGAAAGGAAACATAATAGCTGTCTTCAAATATCTGAGGTCACATCATAGAGAGTTAAGACTTATTCTAACTTGCTCCAGAGAAAAAGACTAGAACTATGAAAATGGAATGAAACTTCAAGGATGTAGATACAGATTGCATACAAAGAAGAACTTTTTGACAGTAGGGGCTCTCAATCAGAGGAGTAGTTTGTTTCATAGAATGCTTTCTTCATTTCACTGGAGGTTTTCAAACATAGGCTGGATAGTATCTATCAGGGATGGTGTAGTGAATATTGTAGTTTGCAGGAGGTTGGACTTGATGACTTCTGAGATTCCTCTCAGCTCTTTGCTTTTATGATAGCTTTATCTCATATAAAGAGGCTGAGCTTCACATCCTAAAGCTATCTTCTCGAGAACCTGAGTATCAACATACATTCTTAAAATGGTTAAATCACTAAAAAAAAATCATCACTAAAATCTCACACATGACTGTCAAAATCTCACAAGTTTCTGAGATATGAGGCTTCTGAGTTAACACAGGACATTTTTTGAAATTCAAGAGATTTTAAAAACTTGTTTATTTTTTATTTTTGGTGAGGAGATTGGACTAATGAAAAAGGTCATATTTCCAGTCTGTGTAATAACCCTTACAAAATAACAATGGCTTTGACTTGGTGCAAAACATGAAGGAAAACTGTGGGAATCAATAATGAAAGCATGTGGAAATAAAAAGGAATGAAATTATATGCAATGTATACCCTGTGATTAAGATTCTTCTGACTAACCCCATTCCATGGCAATCACTGAAACAGTAACTAAACAATCAGTCCATAGGACTCACTTAACTTCCCAGGACAAATTTCTGAGGGACATCAAATCTTTAACATCTTGTGAAAGGCCAATAAAATCATGGCCATCTAAATCTTGAAATGGTTTTCCACAGAGCAAATGCAATGGTAGAGAAGGTAGAGCTTCTGGAAGATAAAGTCTCTGCTGCTTCTGGTGGGGTCAGGAGATAATCAGAGACATAACAATAATCTGTCCTGTGCCATGTAGATGATAACTAGCATCTTGAATTGTGCCCAGAAGCCAACTGGGAGCCAATGGAGGTCATGAAGCAGAGATGGAACACGCAAAAAAAAAAAAAAGAGGTATGTGGATCAGCTACAGTTTTCAAATGTTCAAGGAGTAATCCATTTTGAAGTTGACTACAGCATAATTTACCATGAATAAAGTCTCCTGATTCAGAAATAGTTGCAATTGGTACACAAATTGGTGCATATGGCCTTCTATGATTACCACCTACGTGTCAAGTAGGATTTGCAAGTCCAGAATGACCTTCTACTGCCCTACAGTTCTGCTGCCCTTTTATTTGTATCCCCTGTATTTTTTCTTCTGGTTTTATTCCTCTCTTATCTTTCATGTCTTTTTTTTTCTTTTTTGCTTTTCTACTCTTCTATACACACAAATGACCACACAAAACTCCAGAACTATTGAAAAGT
Source organism: Pseudonaja textilis (assembly GCF_049901715.1). Taxonomy (NCBI): domain Eukaryota; kingdom Metazoa; phylum Chordata; class Lepidosauria; order Squamata; family Elapidae; genus Pseudonaja; species Pseudonaja textilis. The sequence goes on along the minus strand of NC_141991.1, from coordinate 196,088,662 downwards.
TATAATAGTATCCATATTTACATACAAATATGTATGTAGATATGGATAGTTTAAATGCCCAATGTGTTTTAAAGATGTGTTCTCCTTCAGAGGCAATGCATACATTCAGTAAACGTTTTCTCAATTATCATTCTTATTCAAAGTTTAAAAAGTGTTTAAGGAAAAAAGTCACTGTATAAACTGTGAAATCATGCTTCAGAACTCTACATTGTTGGCAACTAATCTGCTTTTGCAAGAATAATACATACATTTACATTTGGTGAAGATGTCCCCTGATAGGTGGAAGCCGTTGATATAAATTCTGTTGCCCACACAACTTTGACACAAATTTGTCAGACAACTTCAAACAACCCTGTGACAACTCTACATGGATGATTGAGAATCTTCATCAGCATATTTCAATGCATTTTGGAGAGAAACCTCTGAGGTTGGTGTGGTAAGAATTGGCACATTCCAGTGACTCTCTGCCTTGCTCTGTATGGGCAGAGAAACATCTTTCAAACTAACAACAAAAGAATTAGTCCAGTTGCCATAATTCAACCTTCATACAACTTCATACAACTTTCAGACAACTCTACCTGGATGATTGAGAATCTTCATTGACATGTTGCTCACCTTAGTTTCTCTCTTAATAGAAACTTCTTTTCATAGGATTATATTCGTGTAATCCACTACAGTGCATTGCAACACGTCAACAGCTTTCTAAATCTGAAGCCCTTCAGATCTATTGATGATCCTGGCTGGGGATTGTGAGATTTGAAGTCCAAGGCTCCTGGTTGCAGGAGGCTGATTACTATCATCGCTTTTCCTTCTCTCAGTTAGAAAGGAGAAATATACTGAAGTCAATAAAAATGACATACATTGACAGTAAAAAGCTCCCTGTTTTACCATGCTTCCTCTACCCTCATTCATTTTATTCCATGAGTTTGGCTGAGGCAGAAATAGGTAGGAAATCATCAGGGAAGGGGGGAAGGAGGAAGATAAATTAAAGCAAAGGAGACTCAAAATGCCTGATCTGACTGTTGCAGAAAACAGCTGAAAGGGTAGAAAGAAACAATTAACAATTAAGCTTTTGGAATTGTTCTCCAAACAAGTCATCATACAAGAAAACAGGAACACATCTGGAACAACCTAAATTGGCCATCACATGTCTAAAACCCAGGGGGAATTCCAGTTGATCCTGTTTTAAAGATCAATCAACAAATTGCATATTTTTCTCTCCAAGGTACTACAAAGTTTCAGAGGTCTCAAATACTCTGAAATAAAATTAAGCTAGAGTATAATGTCCCAGGCCCATAAATTGGTTACATTTCTCCTGAAAAGTTTGGAGGGATAACTCTGACTTGAGAAAGCCAAATCCAAAATGAAATCTCTCATTTCAGACATGGTGGAATAAATTCCTTCTCTTTTATTCCTCTAACATGGAATCTCTGATATTAGAAGAAGGCAAAAAGGTGAATAATCAGAGTTATAGTATGTCTGGAGAAGAAGAAAAAAGTTGGATTCAAATAATCCCAAACCTTCCACCATGTCCCATTTCAGAGGAAAATTTAGGCTTGAGTTAGGAAATTGATATTTTTACAGCCAAAAAGGGAGAAAGAGATGCAAATGACTCCAGCAGGGCCTGGAAATGTCAGCGGTTCCTGCTATCAATATGCAGCATTACAAAGAGAAAGTAATATGCAGTTGGGGAATAATAATATCTCTGTCTTTAATGTTAAATTCACTACTTATCCACTGGCTTTGAAAAGAACACTGACTTTGCTATCAATTCTGTCTTCTGCCGTCTGCATGCAGGAAGAAACAGATAATTCTATTTCAAGTCTGCATAGCATTTTCGCAGGATGATTTTACATCTGTCCACCCCACCAACAGCAGAAGGATGGGAAAAAAAACCTAGGAAGACAGGAAAAAGCTACTGGGACTTCCCATCACTGGTTGGAGTGAAATATGTTAGGATTATGGTGACAAATTCAAAACAATGGGATGGCAAACCTACAACCCAGGTACATGTCAAATCCTGACTCAAACTCTGGCTGAATCATTGGTTTCTATAGTGTAGTTATAATTTAGCAGGATTCACCCATATCTCTAAAGTAGATACTTTCCTCGGTTCAAATTAACCTCACCCCTCACACACACACACCATTTTTATCACTCAAAAACAAGCCAAAATCAAAAGACTGCTCTGTGGGAGGAAATCATTACAAGAGTCTTGTAATACATGTTTTAAACAAATATATAAATCTCCTCAGACATATCTCATTTGCAGATTGAAAATAATGCAGAATAAAACATAATATTCCAATGATTCCTGCTACCTCCCTTCCCAAACCCTGGAGAATGAGCCAAGAGTGTTTATAATGCAAACATTTTGCAGGCAGCTGGCTCTTTTAATATGGGATAAATACTTCCCTATGTTTTTATATTTCTTTTAAAAATAGATGTTCTGAAATTGCCAGAAGCAGAATTCAAATTAGTGGAGCTGAAGTGCCTACGAGAAACTCTATCAGGGTCCCATTATTTCTAGGATTTGACAAAACAAGGTATACTAAACAGTAATATTATTTAACCCTTAAGCAGACTAGAGATTAAATGGATGACGCATACTTCATCATGGCTTATTGAATACATTACATTTGCCTATATTCATGCAACAAACAAAAGCAAAATCGGACCAAACCTATCATTTTATGACATAATTGGCTTTCTCAGGGATAAAAATGGAACAACTGGTACAAACTGAAGTATTAAGAGAATGTGAAGATTGTAACCTCTAGGTTCTTTAGGGATTGTTAGGTGGTCTTTGCTATCTTTTTCAGGCAAATTAGTAGAAATGACAATAAATAAACATACTAAGCACATGGAGGCTTTGCTAAAGCTGAATTCTATTTAGGTAAATCCTGTGTAACCAACCTTTAAGAGGATTTTTTTTAAATTGACACACTGAGAGATGAAGGCAATCCTACTGATACTATTTGCTTAGACTATCATCAGGTCTATATAGTAAATGGGAACACTAGCCCACAACTGAATTTCACTGATAGCTAGCCAGAATTGTCTAACTCTCTCTTGGAATCATGAAGGTGGCAAAGTTAATACCCAAAAGCTTCTCTTTCTGTTGGACAGAAAAAATATTTTGTCTTTTTTAAAAAAGGAAGACAGAAGGCTAAGAAGAGAATCTCATCCCTTTCCATCAGGCTCAGAAATAACCGACTCAGCTCAAGTGATGGGAGGGGAAAGGAATTCAGGAATAATTAAGAGAAAAGGAAATTGTTTCAAGAAATTGTAATCTCTGAAAAGATAGATAAAATAGTGTTCAGCAAGAAATACTATGTAGTATTTTTAAATTTTAGTTTTACTTTTTAGATTATTTATTTTGAGCTTACTGTATATGTGCTTAAGCTTACTGTTCCTCTCTCTCTTTCTTTCTGCTCTACACAAGCTTAATGATGTGTGGACTGTGGTTCTCTAGAAGATTTGCATGAAGCAACGCCAGAGGCAATCACCTTGATAGCTGAATTGGACATCTATTTATGAGGCCACTGCCCTACCCCCACAGAAGTTTTACTTATAGTTACGTAGACTGTGTATATATGCTTACTTCTCTTATGTCAAGTTATCGTCATACTCTAAATAAAATAGAAATAACAAGCCAAATAATTCCCAAGTTTTATGCAGCCTTGATTCTCTTTACAGCACAATTGCCTCTAAACTAGGAGCAGATTGGTATCATCTTCCAGTCTGTCCACAGTCTTATAGTTTGATAGATAGATAGATAGATAGATAGATAGATAGATAGATAGATAGATAGATAGATAGATAGATAGATTTTCCCTGATATTTTTAATAGAAAATCATATTGTGTCATAATCTGAGATTTGAACAGCTCTATATTTTTATCTCTGCTGCTGCTGAGTATTTATGCATGTGACTACTGAAAGCTAAAAATATTTTTTTTAATGAGAATTGAATTAAGAGCTATGCCTTCAATGTTATAAATTGCCAGCAGATGGCCGCACCGATGTCTTAGAAACTCTTACCTGTTCTTAGCAGCTGTTCTTTCACTGTAGTCAGCAGGAAAATGCGGTGAAAAAAGATTGTGTTGGCATTGTTTATGAAATGCAACCTGCAGTGATTTCTCATCAGTGCATTTTAAGCAATGCATCATTATCTTTTTTTTTTTACTGCTTAAGGGGCCCCTCCAATTGAAATTCACTATCAAGTATAAGTTCTTTATGGTGATGACTATGTTGCTGTGAGTACTGCATGTTGTTATATATAGCCACACAGTGAACTGTAAAGAATTGATTTGTGTGACCAAGAATGAAATGGATAATCTGTGATAGCAACCAATGAGTTTCACATGAGAAGATTTGATGAACTGTAAAGACAATTGGTAGATCTCTCAAAGAGAAATTGCTCTCATGCTTGGCATTTCACAGGAATGTGTGGGTCACATTATTGATGTTCTTCAATATGAGAAGGTTGTGCAAGATGGGTTTCTTGTATACTGGCGGCAGAGATAAAGTCTTAAATGTTCAAATTTGCCAACAATCCTTGTCACACTTCAAGAATGAAGGTAATTCTTTTACAGCATCATAACAACTGATGAAACATCAGATTCTTTATGACCCAGAAACAAAGCATTCATTCATAAAATTGCATCACAAAGCTTTATCTAGGGAAAAAGAAAATCAGGAAAAATCATTGTTCTTTGGGGATGCAGATATTATTATTCATATGGATTTCCTTGAACTTGGTACCACTGTGAACTCCATTGCAATAGCCAAAACTCTGAAAGAACTATTAAAAAGCAGAATTGAGAAGCACAAGAAGAAAATTGTATTGCAAGATGACAATGGTAAGCCTCATCACCAATCAAAGAGACAAACCACCTAATCACTAAGAGTCAGGCGGCATATACATTTAATACATTATTTCATTATTATTATTTCACATTATCTTACCCCATCTGCCATGGGGTAAGATTTGGCACCAAATAATTTCCATCTTTTCTCAAAATTGAAAGAATATCTTTATGTGCATCTGTTTGATTCAAATGAAGAGACAGAAATGACTGTAAAACCTACTTGACTTGAGAAAGTATGGAGGTCTTTTGTGATGCCTTAAGAAGCTTCTACGTAATTGGCAGAAATGCATATCATGATGATGATGTGGGGAAGTAAATGTAGGAAATAAATCTTTATTTCAGGGTTTACTTTCCTGTTTCATCTATTAAAATAGCACAATTTAAATTAAGGTTAAAAGCTAAGAATCTAAAGAACAAGGGTCATCAAAAGGAGGATTGGTATGATTTGTATGGTTTGTCTTTATTTTCTTTTTAATTAATGAGTCACAGAGTTATTGGAAAGCAATAATCTGGATGCAGTGTTCACTGAAGGAAAGTTGCTCTCTTTAATTGCCAGATGTGTCTCTACAAAGGAAAGATTTAATCAACATGATGAAACGTGCTATGATGTCACAATACAAGTTTGATGTTATATAGATGTGTACAACAAATAGAAGTGGAATGGTA
>NC_141991.1:188782828-188786818 GCF_049901715.1 Pseudonaja textilis | reverse complement strand
ATATACATAGGCTTTAAAACGAGAGATATTATAGCTTTCAATCAGAATAATTTAAAATCAAGGTGAATTAAAATGCTGAGTGAAAGCCATCTCTCTTATTTTTATGCTGAATTCCTATACACTGGCCTTCATTCCAATATGTGACTATCATTTTAATAAATGCATTGGGAAACATAGCAGATGAAATACAATGTACCTGGAAAACACCCTGTCGGGAAAAAAGTTTCTTGCTTACGGTACCTCCAGCCACCAGCATTTAAATAGAAAGGGGGAAAAGCCATTCCCAACTCCTAATTTTTGAAATTCATAAATATGTGTTTGAAATATAATTGAGGATTTCCGGTGCTTTGGAAGTAGGGTTTGGAGATTCACCTATTTCTTTGTATCTAATTAATCAGATGTCAGTTATTGACAGCATGTATCCTAGGCTGATGGACTGAATACAATAGAGTAGGGGTGTCAAACTCAAGGGCCAGATCCGGCCTGCAGGGTGCTTAAATCTGGCCCGCAGTGCCAGCCTGGAAATAGCGAAGGACTGGCCCCATTTCGGCCTGGATGGACCACTCTGATGGCCAAAAGGGGCATGGGCAGAGGTGGTATTCAGCAGGTTCTGACCAGTTCGGGAGAACCGGTGGCAGAAATTTTGAGTAGTTTAGAGAACTGGCAAATCCCACCTCTGACTGGAGATTTTACAGTATCCTTCCCCTGCCACACTCACCAAGCCACGCTCACAGAACTAGTAGTAAAAAAAATTGAATCCCATCATTGGGCACGGGGGGGCATGTGCAGCCCCCCACATCTCATTTTGGTCAGCAGGATGCTGCAGGAGCTGTCCATCCTGTGCCCCCTCCTCCCCCCTGGCCAGCCTGCAGAAGACAACTACCATGCTAATTCAGCCCTTGAAGAAATCCAGTTTGACACCCCTGCATTATAGGATAAGTTTTTTAAAAATGATCATTTATTGTTCCTGATCCTAGACATAATTCACATGAGTGAGCAGGCACTGGCCAGTCTGTTAAGCTTTCCTAGAGAGGAAAATCTGTTTTAGAGAAAGAAATAAAGGGAAACACACAAAGGTGGTATTCAGCAGGTTCTGACCAGTTGTGGAGAACCGGTAGTGAAAATTTTGAGTAGTTTGGAGAACCGGCAAATACCACCTCTGACTAAAGATTTGACAGTATCCTTCCCTTGCCACACCCACCAAGCCACGCCCACAGAACCGGTAGTAAAAAAAAGAGAATCCCACCACTGGAAACACATAACAAATTTCCTTCTGAAGACCAAACATACCATCCTTCAGAGGACTTTGTTTTCAGACTCCTCCCTGCCTTGCTATCTTCCTCTGAACGCACTCTAATTTGCCTCTGTCCTTTTTGAACTTTGACGCTCAGAATTAAGCACAGCATTCAAAGTGGGGTCTGACCAAGGTAGAGTGGAATGAAGCAATTGCTTCCCGTAATCGGGATTTAGCATTTCTATTAATGTACCCCAAGATAGCAATTATCTTCCAAGCAACTGCATTTGTCAACTATAAACATGAGCACTTGGCTCATGCTTATGGTTAACAAGGGCAAGCAGATTCTTTTTCTGTGTACTCTACTTCCAAGCCAGGTGTCACTCATCCTATAACTGTGTCTTTCCTTCCCCCCCCCACCCCCAATCTGACGAAGAACTTTATATTTCTTCTTATCAAATTCCCCTCTATCCATTCCAGCCTCAAGCCTGTCTAGATTGTTTTTTTTAAAAAAACACACACCTTTTCTTTGTCTTTTGAAGCATTAGCACAACTCCCAATTTCATGCCATAAGACTTGTTAGGTATCCCATCAACTCCCACATCCAAATAATTGATACAGGTGTTAAGTAACACAGAGCAGGGGTGGGATTCTACCAGTTCGCACCTATTCGCTAGAACCGGTTGTTAACATTCTAAGAATTTCAGAGAACTGGTTGTTAGAAGAAATTACTGGCCTAATCCTGTAAGGAAGGCAGGAAGGAAACATTCTAATGTTGCTTACAGAAACTGCCTCTCCATTAACCCTTATTACATTCTTGGCAGGAATAGACTTCCTGTCTCTGGAACTTCTCTGAAGTTTTTTTTTTCCTCCTTTGCTGGTACTTTGCTTATGTGGAGTGACCATTCAAAGTTACAATGGCACTGAAAAAAGTGACTTATGACCATTTTTCACACTTATGACTGTTGCAGCATCCACACAGTCATGAGAGGTCAGGCGAGCTTCAATGTGAGTGATGTTGATTTGACCATGCCCAGCCAGTCACATGACTACCAAGCCATGCCCACTAAGCCACACCCACAGAACCGGTTGTTAAAAAATTTGAATCCCACCCCTGACAGAGAGGCACATAATTATTAATTAATAATTCATCCAAGTTGAAGTGGAAGTCCTAACTAGCAGTTTGGGGTTTGGTTATTCAGTCAACTATGAGTCTATTCAACAGTAATATTATCTAGCCTGTATTTTACCTTTTATTAGGATGCTAACACAAGAAACTAGGTCGAAAGGTTTGGTGAGGAATGTCTGCATACAATATCTGCAGCTTTTCCTGTAAGATTAATATATATTGGCTTCATTGACAATATAAGAAACTGGTGAATCTCAAGTTACTATCTTTGCTTTGTCAGTAAGGCTCTTGAAAAAGAACAAAGTACATAATTAATTGCCAGTTCATTTATAATTAACATTTTAACTAAATTAAATCTGCCCATATACTGATGTTACTTAGCATTCCTTGGATTAATACAGAAACCAATACAAGTGAATATAGGAACTCTTTCAAAGCTATGCAAAAGAGTCTTCCTATGATTTTATTTAGAGGGTTTTGTGCATGTTTTAATCAATATGCAGGAATACATGGAAAGTAATATAAGGGATGAATAAGTGTAATCCTAATTTACAGGCAGGCTTCAATTTACGAACCCAACTGAGCCCAAAATTTATGTTGTTAAGGGAAAAATTTGTTAAGTAACTATGCTCTATTTTATGACTTTTCTCACCTCATCTGTTAAGCGAATCACTGCAGTTCTTAAATGAGTCACACGGTTGTTAAGTGAATCTGGATTCCCCATTGACTTTGCTTGTCAGGTTACAAAAGGAGATCACATAACTCCAGGACACTTCAATCGTCATAAATGTGAGTCAGTTGCCAAGTCTCTGAATGTAAATCACATGACCCTGGGAATGCAGCAAAGGTTATAAGTGTGAAAAATGGTCATAAGTCACTTTTTTCAGTGCCGTTGTTACTTTGAACGGTCACTAAATGAACTGTTGTACTGCAAGATTCATTAGCTGGAAAACAAATATTTTCTTCATTTTTGTTTATTTTAATATCACCATTTGTGTGAAGTGGAGTGGATTAACAAATAACAGATAATCAGAGCTGGAAGGGACTTTGTAGGTCATCTAGTCCAACCCCCTGCCCAAGCAGGAGACCCTACACCAGTGGTGGCTAATCTTTTTGGGCTCCTGTGCCAAAAATTTTGTGCACACTAGTATGCATGGGCTTGTACCCTGTGCATGCGCACACAATCCCCCCCCCACTGCTTCCTTACCTGCATTGCGCCTCACAGCTGATTTTTGACTGATTTAAGGCCTTTTTCGGCCTCTGCAGGCTTTGCAGGTTGAATAATAGACCCGTTTCATCACTTCCGGTATTACAGGAAGTGATGAAACGGGCCTATTATTCGGCCTGCAGAAAAGCCTCTGGGAGGCTGAAAAAAGCCTCAAACCAGCGAAAAATCAGCTGTGAGGCGCACGTATGTGCAGTGAGGGAAGTTTGTCTGCGGCTCACATGTCAGCACAAATGGCTCTGCGTGCCACCTGTGGCACCCATGCCATAGGTTCGCCATCATGGCCGTACACCATTTCTAACAAATGGCAGTCCAATCTCTTCTTGAAAGTCTCAACTGATGGCACTCCCACAACTTCCGAGGACAAGCTGTTCTATTGTTTAATTGTTCTCACTGTCAGAA